>NW_017257469.1:115941-124496 GCF_001594055.1 Mycetomoellerius zeteki | reverse complement strand
CAGCCAATCTTTTTTTCAGTGTGGCACCTGTTTTCGATTCTGGACTGTGATAATCTAAACACGATATGTTCTGTGTTTATTGCACACATGTTTGACGATTACGCAACAAAGGTGTTAACAATTATTGCTTGATCAGCGGCCTGTCGTGAGAGAAACTCAACAGATTGACATTCGAGCAAATATATCAAATGATTTGTATGTTGATTTTAACTTGGGTTTTGTTTACAAAAATTTGCTCAAAGTTTCTCCATATTGTCACGATAGATGATAATGAAAACTGCCGAAAGGAGCAACTAGATTAGAATGTATTTACATTATGATTATATAATGACAAATACGTTTCATTGATTATTTTTTTATTTAATCTAGAAATTAATGTGTGTATCGTGCATTTATTAATTTCATCGTCTCAAGGTTGCTTGGCATTGTCATGGCACTTGGGACGAATGTTCTCTGCACATCGTGATACTCGAGCGGAGATGAAAACAAAAAGACGAGCCATGGTATATTTCTCTCCGAAACATATTATTGTAACAATCTCGCATAACGCCAAGTATACATCCGCTTGTGTCCTCGGAGTTTAAAATATGAAAATATTACCGTGACCTCAAACGCGCGCGCGCCCTTTTTTGATAATACATAAATCGTTATTTGCTTATTAGCCGGGCAAGGTCCTCCAACTCGCTCTCACCCTGAGCACCCCGGGCATTCACGTCGCGTGGCGAGATACCACCGATGTGAATTGAATTCTGAATGTATCCGGTGCTCACCTTGGCCCACTCTCTCTTATTCTCTCTTATTATCTCTCTTTTGACCAGCGAATAAATATATACTTATATACGCTCGCAAGTAAGTCGAGTTTTTAAAAACAAATTCTTATTTTGTCACCATCTAAGTCTGTGCAAGTTGTTTCGTAGAACGTCGCACGATGCAATAACGCTGTTTCAGCATCAAATTTCGTCTCCAACTTTACTTATTGTTAGATAAATGCGCGTTCTGTATGTGATGCAAATCGCAAGTCCCGCACAAGGAAGCTTATTTCAATACAATCATCGAAGATGGGTCTGACAGATTTAATACAATTTTATTTGAATTTGCAATAATCTCACTATTGTATGCAAGTTGTCATTGATTGTCAGTCTTATTATTACGACCATAATAATAAGACCGACTTGTATCTTAATGTGAATTATGTAATTGTATATGACTGTATGAAATCATCAACAGGTGTTATAGGATATCATCTCATTGTATAGGGAATATAGAATACCTATATCTACGCTATATTTGTGTATAATCACAATCGACATAATCAATATAGTAATCGAACTGTATATTGTTTGTAGGGATAGTTGAAATCCAGAAAAATATTGTTTATATCATTGGCTGCGTTTTTAGCAGAGAAAACTAATCAGTCAGCGCTTAGTAATTTTTTAATATGATTGATTCTTGCCTTTAGTTCTTCGCTGGATCTAAGTGTAGCAATCAATCACATTAAAGGATCTAACTGATTAGTTTTCTCTGCTGAACACAGCCATTGTCTAAAAGTATCGCTTTGGTCTCAATTTTGAAACTCATCTCGCTTGCGTCAATGTAACGTAATGGATTAGTATTCTTTTATAGTAGACTTGGTTTCTTTTCACTAGTTGCGACGTGAATATTATACTCGCATGAAACATAGATTTCAAGTAGTCTTTTTTGCAACTTAATTTCGTTAAACTCCTCTATAACTGAAACTAACTTTAATATCCTTTTTGTTATTTCAGAGTATCATAATGCTATGCAAATAAATTTTGTTTCATCGTCAATCAGCGAATCAAATAGATACACGTATATTTTAGAATAAACGTCTAGGCAGTCGTCAGCATTTTACTATTGAAATTGTTTTACATATTTGAACACTGGATTGATTTTTGCTTATCTACAGTCGAAATCTGAATTCTTACCAATGTTTACAGATTCAATAAATGTGAACATCTCCTATATTGTTGTCGAAAATAGCGCATCAGATTGCATCAAGCTCGAAATAATCATCGGGAAGTCGTTAATTATTTAATCGAAATTTATCTTTCAAGAGACTGCTATTTCTTGTTCTGCCACAGTGGTAGATTGCTTAATGAAAGTCAATATGCATCTTCCAGTTTGTGTTCGGGTAACGTGCAATGGGAAGCAATTGCGCTATTTACCCCGCTATTAATGCGTCGTTTGAACGTTCGCTTTGTGTAGCTATCTGCCTACTTATTGTTAGTGAAACGCCAAAACTATCATTTTTTAAGTGAATATATCCGTTTTATTCGTATACATTATACGTTCCTTTTTTAATTATATAAAGTTTGGTCGTTTGGAAAGCTAATTAATTGAAAAGAAATGGTGCCTAATTAGCGCAGAAATTAAAGCGAGTCTTTTATATTATTGGAAAACTATATTCATTACCATTGTGTTACGTCGCGTCATAGAAATCATTTTTTCCTTTAATCCCTTTAATAAGTTTTTATCGAATTCTTGTCGAGTCCATTATAATTGAGTACAAAAATGAAATATATACACATGTGTGTGTGTATGTGTGTGATTTTTTTCATCTTTCATTCTTTGAAGAGAAAAAGTTAGTCGGAAGGTTAATAACAACGACATAAAAATTGGAGCAATTTCTCATTATAGATGCTCTTTGCCATAATGACTTGGCGAGCTCGAAGACGCAGACGGTTACTTGCTCCTCTCAATGGCGACATATCAATAAATGCATTCGACTCGCGTAAAATTTCAAGCCTCCAGCACTACTATATTTCTTTACTACGCGGTTCCCCAAGTCAATAAAGCCACGACCTATCGATCCATCCTCTCTGTCTTTCTCTTTAACTGTTCTATCTTTTCCGTCTCTTCTCGAAAGCTGGCGCGCCACTACAAAGAGAGATAAATATAAAAGATAGATACATACAGACCATCTTTCGCAAGGATGCTCGAGTTCGGAGGTGAATATTACAGAGATATATTTACAGTGAGTGCAAAAAGTATTAGTACAAAAAAAATATTTTTTTTTTTAAATTTTATTTTTAAAAAGTAAATTATCCAGCGAGAAATGAGGCCGCCGAATTGATGTCGAATCGATATCGATACGATGATTTTAACACTAATTTGACGTTTAATTGACAATCATTTCTTGCTGGGTAATTAATAATTTATTCATAAAAAATAAAATAGACTGTATGTTTCTTAAAATTATACATACCAAAAAGATGTGTATTAATTATAGAAAATGCTGTATCTGTATCTATACCTGCAGGTGCATGAACATTACAGGGGACTTGACGAACGATTCTATATAATTCACTTTAGATCGCATTGAGATAATTGGAGAAATCGATACCATATCTAAAGACCGCGATTATGATTCAGTAGTCTTAAGCATAATCCTGATTTTCGTTTTCACAACAATTGCTGTTTCATGCAGTTGCATCTTGCAGAGTCCACTTATTATATATTTATATTATACCTATACGTATATCTATTATTATCCAGGTTGTTTGCGCAAAGTATTACACAATAATGATCGAACGACTTAATATTCTGTCAGAATTAATTGGTTGACAATGTCGAGATGCTGTGTGTAGCTCTGTACAGCTATACACTATATATACGATAGCTTGTCTTGAAATAGCTTTTTATTATAGGTATACGCTTCTTGCTCTAAACTAAATTGTCGACAAGCACATACCTATGGAAGATATGAACTTTAAACGAGCAATTTGATATAAAAGAAACAGGGCAGTGTTAACCCATGTATTATCACATCTCGACTATCTAGGTCAACGCTATCGCATAGGGTGACTGTGTCAGTTCGACGACGTCGCGTCCGTCTGTGTATAAGGATGCTATCCGCGGTATCAGCCGAAAAATAAAAATCATCCAATCAAGAAAGTTCTCGCGAGATTGTCCGTGGTTATTTTGCTGGCGAGCTTTTCAGAAGAAATCGTCGTCCGCGAAGGATTTGCAGGATCGTTGGTTTTTAGAGCCAATTAGTTCGACGTATAATAGCCGGGATAGGCTATTTGCGTTACTACGTTGTATTTTCTGATGGGTGTCGTCTATTAACAGCATCTCGATGGACATTTTTAATAGATAGGCTATTAACGTTAACGCGATGTATTTTCTAACATTGATGGATAGAACTCTGCTCGATGATACGTGTGATATCGTCCGATCATGTCTTCAGGACAATGATGGTGTGACATTTAATTTGTGATAATTAAATAGGTTGATAATTACAACATTGCATGCACTTACTCGTATATGTAGGTGGTTTTTAATATGATTATGTATACCCGATGAAACGCATGTTTTACACTTATAATCGCTTATACATATTAGTATAATCCATTAAGGAAGCGAAAAGGATATTCTTTGAGATATCCGCGATTATTGTTTTTCTTTCTTTGTTTTTTCATTACTTTCTCTCTTACGGTTTGAAGAAGCTTTCCTGTCGGACTCCACTTTCGTTCCGCTTTGGAGAGAAAAAGAAAATTTTATTATCCCATAATATCTCTTACGGGGACACGGTATTAGCGAAATGTCGTTCAAGGATTCGCTATAGATATATATACATTTGTCGCATTTCTCATAAATCATATTTTTCTTGTTATGTATTTTAGATGAGATAAATCGCTCTAGCTGGATAAAGACTCTTTGTCAATAACAATAAATTTTGAGTTAATCCACTCTCGTATTTTGTAACGTGTCAATAAGGTCTTACCGATAGAATTGTCAGCGGGATAAAAAATAAATCGAATATACTATCTTCCTAAAAAAAAAAAAAGTAAAGTAAAGCAAGAAATCTTACAAAAGCAGCAGGCAACTATAAGGATTCATTAAGATGACCTATTACTAACCTTTTCTGACTTCTTTACATTCAATGTTAGCATATTATTATTATGTACGTGCATTCAGTTCTTCCAGTAATCAAACTTCTTTCTCTCTCTTTATAACTTCATTCTTCAATCTCGTAAAAATCCTAACGTAAAATATATCGTTAAAATTTTCTGTTTTTCGTTAATGCCACATCGCGTAATTTCCGTGATCATCCCTTGATCATTATGATTAATCGATAAATAAATTATGATTTAGTCAGTTAAAATATTTTATAAAATATCTTATTGTAATAAGCGTTTCAGTCCTGCGCTTTACACAAAATATATAACTTTAAATGAAAATTACTGCAGGCAAGTCTTGAATATATGAGTTACGACGATGTCGAGGAAAGCTTACGACTGTGATGATGGTGCGATGCAATCTTTAGGAAATAGGACATGATAATTCGGAAAAGTACATGATTACTATACAATTGTACAATAATTAGTACAACTGTCTCGGAAACATATAGAAAATTACAGAGATGCGGCATTGCTTCTTTCTTGTAAGTACGATTTTCCAACACTGATATAAGAGTTCTTTCAGTGTGTTTATTTTGAATTAGGATCATTAGTATTCATTTAACGGCGATTTCAACTCTATAAAGTTAGCAGGATCAAATCAGCAGAATCAAATCGAACCTATCGAAATTTTTGATACTCATTTTGTACTAAATTGTAGCATTAATGATTGATGAGCAGAATTTTGTACCGTGTAAAATAAATCCATTTAAAAAAAATCGTGGCACTGCTGCTAGCTTAATATCAAACTGGTAGAACCAATTCAAAATAAAAGAGGAAAAGAAAAATAATATCAGAAATTAATAGAATTAAATTTGTACTATTTTGTACTACCAAAAACAATTCTATATTATGTGCCATTTCCAAGAAAACAGTGGCGCTACTAGTTTAATATATATAAGCTGACAGGAGACCGTAAAAAAAACAACACAAGGGCAAAAATTAACACAATTGAATTTGTATTAATTTGTACCGTTGAAAGTAAATTAATATTTTATATGTTTTCTCCTTAAAATGACTTTATTAGTATATACAATACTTACAATCTATGAGGCATTCCACGTCAAATGTTCGCATGAGTGACGTTCTTTATGAATTTCTGCAACTTACAAGCGTCAATAATTTCACAAAAAAAATCACATTTTTCTCGCGAAACACGTGTCTCATATTATCTGTAGAATGTTATCTGTAGAATATGTTAGCAAATTAAAAAAAAATAAAATATCGATGTTTCAAAGGTGCACAGTTTGACATGGAATGCCTCATAGATTGTAAGTATATACTAATAAAGTCATTTTAAGGAGAAAACGTGTAAAATATTAACTTACTTTCAATGGTACAAATTAGTACAAATTCAGTTGTGTTAATTTTGGCCCTTGTTGTATTTTTTTTATGGTCCTGCTAGCTTAAATATTAAACTAGCAGCGCCACTGTTTTCTTGGAAATGACACATAATATAGAATTATTTTTGGTAGTACAAAATAGTACAAATTCAATTCTATTGATTTCTGATATTATTTTTCTTTTTTTCTTTTATTTTGAATTGGTCCTGTCAGCTTAATATTAAGCTAAGCACCGCCACGATTTTTTTCGAAATAGCACACGGCACAAAATTATCATTAATCGTACAATTTAGTACAAAATGAGTACTAAAAATTCCGATAAGTCCGATTTGATTCTACCGATTTGGTCCTGCTAGCTTTATAGAGCTGGCAATTTCACTTGTTTGCTTGTCTGAAATGCTTATTTGTTTATCCGACAATCCGACTCTCTTTATTTCATCTCTTCGGATCATTATTATCTACACCAATAAGACACCAATTTCGGAGCATCGAACGCCGTAACGCGCGCGTGTGATTACTCGGTGGAAACTCGGATACGAATGAAATGTATTTTCAGGCATAAGATTCAGCTGGAAAATTCTTTGGATCGGTGCCAACGATTCTTCGCATCTGTCGTGACGTCAGCTCGGCTCTGTTAACTATTTATCCGTCTACTTATCTTTTTTTTTTTGCCGTGAATATTGTGAGCCAGATATCCGTAATCGTGCAAGTGTTTATTAATCTTGATAAATAATTATTTTGTTTAATATAGCTTAACGCTATATTATATTAAATTGATCCTGTGCCGTACCATACCGTCGGATCAATTTTATATTTCGGGTTAATTAATAAATCACACCAATAAATTAATAATTTGGAACTAGAATTTTAAAAAATACTAAATTTAAAAAACATTTCAATAATAAAATTATCTCTCTCATAAAAATAGAATATATTGTGAGCCTATGGTTGCCGAATATTTTAATTTTATTTTAATTTACTCATCAAGCTCTCTTTTATAAGGAGCGTCGCGATAATCTCTATTTCTATCCCTTACAGAGAATGACGATGGAGCATGAATGTGTGATCCGTTCGTAAATTAGCTCATATAGTGACCTTACCATTTGAATCGTAGAAAGAGATTCACCGGTAGTAGAGATTAGCGCAGATATCCAGCCTTGTCTCTTCTCGCAAATGGCGTTTTACATTACGCATCACACTATGTCGAATTTAGATTCACGAAACAATGTTTTCAATGCATCGTCATTAAATCATCGCATTTATTTCATTTGTTATTTTTATCATTATAGAATACAATTGCGTATTACTCGAGACGAGTAAAAAAAGTGTTTTGGCAAACTCACATTGTATTTACTTAAATATTTAAAATTTTATATATATGAATTTAAGAACGAGTATAGATGCCGACGTGAACAATTTATATACCGCTATTTACCACGTGTAATGTGATTATGAGACATATTAAGAATCATAATCTCAGTGTGAAATATCTTCGCGAAACAGACTGCGACATCATTCATCTTATGTGTATACGCGATTAAAAGGAAACACGAAATGCCCGTATGATACGGGTCGTATCACTAGCGATTGTGTCTCTTGGAGATCTGCGTCCACGTTTGCGTCTCTTGATTAATCAAAAAAAAAGCTGCTGGCCAGCAGATCCTTTCTGATTGGTCAAAAGACGTAAACGCGAACGCAGACGCAATTTTCAATCGCTAATGTGATATCGGTAAAACATTAACGATCGAATAAACGATGCGTCGAACGTATCGCGTATAATATATTTATTATAATAGATTGCAGAGTATAATATATTTATTATAATAGATTGCGTATAATAATATATTTATTATAATAGGTTGCAGGGCGCAGACCGCAGGAGACGCAGGAAGTTGAGTAAACTTCAACTTTCGCGTCCTGCCTCCTGTGTTCCATTATATGCGTCGTCTACAATACACGGAGTAAGAAGTAAGAGTAAGAAATTGATCAACCACACTCGATTATTCTTCTCACATTCGACTGTGATTGGTCAATTTCTTATTCCGTGTATTGTACTAGACGACGCATTACTTATTGCGGCCTGCGACCTATTATAATTTGAAATACATACGTTTCACTTGCGACCTGCGTTCTGTGTGTTATACCTGCTATATTGAGTTTTAGCTATATAGGCCTCAGTAATACCTTGGTAATACACGTCATAATATGTCGAATTAAATAAGTCGTTATTAAATACTCGCAAGTGTGATGCACACTTGCGACTTGCGTGGCTAATCACACACACACGCAC
>NW_017257469.1:113976-115886 GCF_001594055.1 Mycetomoellerius zeteki | reverse complement strand
TACACGACGTACCTTATTATACGTTTAAAAATATTATACGTTTATATATATATGTGTACGCAACAGGTCACTTTTTTATCAAACGCGCATTTATCGTGAAACGCATATATTATGCTAATATACAGTGAGTCGAAAAAGTATTCGTACAGAGAAAATATTTTTAAAAAAAAGTTTATTTATAAAAAATGAATATTATCCAGCGAGAAATGAGTCATCGAATTGATGTCGAATCGATATCAATACGATGATTTTCAACATCAATTTGACGTCGATTCGACGTTTAATTGACGATCATTTCTTGTTGGGTAATTAACAATTTATTTATAAAGAATAAAATAGACTGTATGTTTCTTAAAATTATATATACTAAAAAGATGTGTATTAATTACAGAAAATCTGAAGTATCATCTGAAAAATAAGCGAAAATTAAAAGTTGTATTGTTTGGATGCTCAAAAAGTATTCGTACAGTCGAGAAATTTAGCTTCTAAAATCAAGAATACATACGAAGCTCGTTTGTTTATGTTAAAATAGAATGTATTCATTGTATAAAATTGCTAATTAATGTTTATTTTCTATAAATAAGACTCTTTTTAGAAAAAAATTCCTTGTACGAATACTTTTTGCTCTCACTGTATATGTGTATAAATATTAAACAATTTGCAAAATTTCCTATAAACAAATCATTGTTTAGTTAATTAAAAAAATGTAGGGAAGATGGATTATTTAGAGTTAGAAATCAATTGATGATATAAAATACGCTTTCATAGAAAATACATGACTACAATATCGAATGAGATTTAAAGTGAGAACGTGAACGATAAGAGAGAGATGGTCGGGAAATGCTTTTCTTCAACGAAAAAGAATCGCCTGAGTCGCGGTGACGATCGATCGTCCAAATGACTAGACTTTAGAAACGAGAGACAAATTACGTTGATTTTTGTCCAGTGACAATAAGCCGACAAGACGACAGGACGATAGTGGGAGCTAAAGTTGATCACGAGGATAACAGCTGGCAGGAAACTGAGGTTAGCGAAGTGTCACCACGCGTCACGCCGGGGTGGTGGGTCTATGGGGGGCTCCGCCCCAGCGGTCCCCCGGCTCGAGTCCAACCGGCAACTGCCGGAACGGTGGTGCCATCCTGGCACGGGCCAAGACCGCCCCGCTTCCGGTACCACCGTCCAAACGGATGAAGAGCCCTTCCAACATCATGAGGCAGTCCAGCCTCACAAAACTCGGTTCCATGATCAACACCGCCGTCAACAAACGTGCCGGTGAGTTTTATCTCCAAGTACACATTTTAGCGTTTCTTGAGACACGCAAAACTCAAACTTTTCTGATTTGCAACTTTTACGGACACGTTCTATTTTTGTCAGGAATTCCTCTCCTTAATTTCCTTGATTTCTTTAATCTCCTTGATATAATCTGCTTTTTAAATCAGTGTCTATATAGATTCGTAATATTCGTATGCCTGTAAAACAGAAAAACAGAAAGTAAGTTACTTTTGACATTTACTTTCAGTTTCAACTCGAAACGCGGCACGTGTTTTTCGTGTGCGACGCGACGCGACAATCTTTAAACCTGGTTTTTCCTCGTGCCTATTCACGTGGATAAACGCATACGTCATTTCAAGATGGTGAATCTTTTTCTTCTCCAGGCGCGTCACTGCGCGTGGTTGCGTCGGATTAGATCAGATAAACGAAGTATAAATTCCTATCATAAATTTACCCTATAAGCGCATAATATTATTTAATATTAAATAATATTTTAGGCATATTCTCACAATATTAAATATAACATTTTAATAATATTTTACTAAAATTATATAATATTAAATAATATTCCTGAAATATTAATGGATGGTTATATGTCCACTCCTAATAATATTATATGATTATTAAAAGTAACATTT
>NW_017257469.1:83553-113791 GCF_001594055.1 Mycetomoellerius zeteki | reverse complement strand
TTATTATATAAGTGAACATATAACCTCTATAAAATACTCCTGTAATATTAAAAAAATATTTATGATATTTTCGAAATATTATAATAACATTATTTTAATTTTTTTTAATAATATTCATGTAACATTCTAGGAACATTTTGCGCTTATAGGGTAAATACATGGAATTTTGAGGAGTTTCTCAATTTTGGGGTTTCGTGTCATTTGTAAAATTCATGATGATGATTTTAATTTTATTCCGAAATTTCGAATTGTATCCGCTAATGCACTCGATAAGTGATTCAAGTAGAATTGTCAGTACTTGTATAATAATAAGTTACGGTAATCCAGAGTAAGAGTAACACTTTGAGATAATTCGAGTGATTCGAGCTTCCTATAATAAGAAACTTATTGCGCGCGTTTGTCTTTCGTGCGTAAATAGATTTAAAAAATGCTGTCCATATAATGTTTGATAAAAATTGTTACTTATATCGCACAATAGTCGTAATTGAATCATTCTTTCGTTATTTGAATTCTTTGTCAGAGAAACTGTATTAATCGAACAAATTCAGCGCGTCTCTTTCTTCGTCGAGTTGGCTTTTAATCTGCAGAGTATAACCTATATTACTTTTCTATCGCTCTATATCGACGGAGATTTGTCCACATTAAATAATAACAGGACCTTTTATTTATTTTATATTTCCAATCTATATAACTTTTAAACGCTTGTTCTGAAATAATTTGGAGCTTTCTCTTTTCATTGTGTGCTGCAACCTCTTACAAAGATGATGCTTTCCAACCTGAGGAACTGTACGTTGTGCTTATAATCATATAAAAAATTTAAATCGATCGCTTATGTAATATATTACAAATTATGTGAATACCCAATATCCTTTTTTAATTTAACAGATCCCTTTCACTCGAATTAAGCATACATATACTAGACACGTTTAGTAATATAATTTATTTCTCTTACTTCTTTTTCTCTCTTTGTTACTGGCTTGTATTATAGCTTTTCTCAGCTTTTTTTTTAGAAATCATTTGTCGTATACGTAGTGCGCTTGATATATTTATGGAATATCGTTTACATTAATGAAATGATATAAAGAAATGAAGCTGTTTGTGAGTCTTACTTATCAGAGGTACATTTGAGAGACCAGTTAGAGAGGCCGGCTTTCATATTTGGCGGCCAATTAGTAAATACTCCCGGGATTGACATTGCGCGAGAAGAACCCAGATTTGTCACAATTCGTTACAATTGTTATGTTGTGCAGGAAAACTCGAGTGTCGCGGTTGTCGCGATTGTCGCAATCATCGCGTTGCGACAAGGTAAACATTGCCGATGATACACGAAGACGTATTCGCCAGATCGCGTGCGTGTTGGAAGAAAGGCTGTTGCTGTCGAACCGAACGAAAATATGGTTCGTTACGCGTTGCCCAAGCGGAAGGAAGAGAAGGATACGAACGTCATTTGCGCTGACCACAATTACCTCCGTGAGTAGATATCGAACCAAGATCATTGGGGCTCGTAGACGATTCCTAACGAGCTGATATTCCAACGTGTCTGTGCCGATATTCGAAAAGCTAAAAGAAGCGACATGCTGTTCAAAACATCTAAATTTTAATGCGCAAGTAAGCGCACTTAGCAAATCTCACTTGGCAAATACAGACGCGTTGTAAACCAAACTCCTTCGAATTATACATTGTTTTAGACGTGCGCGAGATACGATCGCGGTAGGCAGCTGTTGAAATTCTAGCGGAGATGCAATCTCGTTAGTAAGTACGAACGTATTAACGTAACGACTCTAATACGTTCGGCAAAGCGAGCTCCGTCGCTTGTCCTAGCTTCGCGTACCTCGGTACCACTTTGAGATAGTCTCGAGAATCGCCTCTCGTGACTCTCATCCCGTTTGTGAAAAGCTTACTGTCGAATTGATTGTGAGTCGTCGACCGTTCTCGAACGATCAACTATGGATAAATCGCACAAACAGTGATTAGTCTTTCTAATTTCCGATTGAAAATGGATCGATCGAATATCCGAGCCTCTAGGACATTGGCGTGTTTGCGAACAAGTACGAATTCGCCGCTGTTTTCCTCTCTCGAGGAGTTACACGACAAATTAACGGAGCTCTTAGGTAAATTCTTCAATTCACCGTTGAGAATGAAAATTTTTAAATTTTAAATATTCAACCAGATCTATTCTAAAGAATCGTCAAATATCCCCTTCAGTCGTGAAACGACCTCTCTCCTTGGAACTAGTGTTTCTGATGGTGTACTAATAAAATACGTATAATATGTCGTGGATACGCCACTCCACGTAATATGTTTTTACAAAATTATCTTTGTTTTGACGGGTATCGTTTGTTATTGCATCAACAAGTCGTTCGCGATTAAGAGTCACCTCCTTGGTCTATTACATTATTATGTACGATCGAAAACGTAACAGTTCCTCGTCGAAAATATCGAAACTTTTTGCAAAAATAATTTCTCTCTGAAAATAGTTTTCATATATCTTTGACACGTAAACAATTAATGCACACTCCTTGTTACACGTTATTAAGATATTTTGATATGGATGAAATGTGGATTAATTTTTTTCTCGAGACAGCAAGGAGGGAAGAGAGAGAGCTGTCTAATTAAACAGCGACTGCTGTATATGTAGTCGTGAGTACAAGTACGATGAATTACTGGCTGTTTCACCTTTTTTTGCGAATGCAAAGAGACAGAACGTTCCAGGGCGTGCATTTCTCTCTCTGTGATAAAAGAAAATAGATGTGTATCTCTCTCCCACATCGGTTAATATTTTTTACAAAAGAGTCATTCTGAAATGTTTACATTTTGTGTTGAAAGCTTGAAAGTTGGACCGTCTACTTAATCCTCAAGTCCTCTAAGCTCCTCTAAAGGATCCTTTAAAAGATTTGTAACGTAAATTATAATCGGGACAATTTTTTTATCTCGATAAATTGCGTTACTTTTAACACGTGCTATAATTTATGGCGTCGCGTTTTTGTACGTTTTTGTACGGAAAAGATTCCCGCGGTCTTTATGTTTATCCGAATCGATTACAATCATCCTATCCGATGCTGGATCGGAGTGGTTGACCGATCATAAATAATCGAACGTCGGTGCAGAGAAAAAGAAAGATAATTTTCAAATTTGCCGCGTAGCGTGGATTCGCGCTGCGTCGCGCGTTCTCGGCCATCCTCGTCTATTCGGCGCAGACTCTGCGCGGGCGACTCTTCACGTTGCCGAGTATCGCCGAGCTGCGCCGAGCTGCGCCGAGCATCGTGCGTAAAGATGGTGGTTCTGGTTACCGCGGAGCGGAGCCAAGCGGAGCCGCGGAAGTAACGAAACCTGGTTGCGCAGTGACGTCACGCCATAGTCGCACATAGTCGTGTTGTGCAGTTATGCGCCTGTGAACTTCCGCCATTGAGAGCAGCCACGTTACGCCGAGAGCGGTTTATGGGACGGTGGTTAACCGGAAATATGTGACAGAGGATCGGTGACGGACGGCCCGGATCTCGCGCAATCTCGCGTGTTTCTCGCGTAGCGAACGATCTCCTCGTCGCCGGCGTGGTGCCGCGTGCGCGCGCGCGCGCGGACGTGTCCTGAGAGCCGTGAGACTGAGAGAACGTATACGGTATACCCCGTACTGGTGTACACTCTCGCCCGCGCCGTTGGGCCATCACACTTGGGGCCCCGTATCAACGCGCTCTCCGCTTAGCGTGTCCAGTTTCCTCGTGTGTCGTGTCGATCGAGATGGCCGGTAAGTAGTGCTCCAGCTACCGTGGCTCTTGATAAGCCGGCGCATACCGCGCATATCTCATCGCCGCCAACGACGCGCGACGGGCTACGGCGCGTTGCTGCTCCTGCTCCTGCTAGGCGCCTCGCCTCCTCGCCTCTTCGCCTCCTCGCTTTGCTGCAGCGAGGTGAACCTTGACCCAGATTAGGGACGCGCCGCTCGAGTGTCCTCGTCCTCTCGCGTTTCTCTTCGCGTAATAGCGTATCATTTGCGCCCGTACTCCGGATTCTCCTCGTGCGCGTGGAGGGGGGCAGATACCTATGTGCCCGTCGCCGGTGACGACGACAACAACAGCGTCGGCGGCGGCGTCGACGGCGACGACGACGGCGGCGGCTGCGTTGACGGCGGCGGTGGTGGTGGCGGTGGCGGCAGCGGCGGTGGCGGCGGTAGCGGTGGTGGTGGTGGTGGCGGCGACGGCGGCAACGGCGGCCTAGAAACACGATGGATTACGCCGAAACTTCAAGTAGGCTCACTTTTATCTCTCTTCCCGCCTCGTCTATTCCGCAATTGTATCAATTTTCGTGCGACCTACGCAGGAGGACTTTGTACCGGCCATCTTCATCCGTATCCCCCTCATTTCTTTCCTCTTTATTGCTCAGTCTTGTACAGTGTTTCCCAAGTGACTCCATCAGGACTAACTATTTTCCAACAAATGATTTCTTTACTTGGTTCCTTGTTTGTAGACATATCTACCTTTCGAGTTCTAAGTAATGCCTCACAACTTTCATGTTTTTTTGTGAAATTCTGGGGAACGCCATCAACGGCGAATTAAATTGAGAAGTGCTGCCATGATAACGATGACGATGATGATAATGATAATGATGGTATGATGATGATGATGAAGATGATGATGATGATGATGATGGTGATGGTGATAGTGATGATGATGATGATGATAATGATGATAATGATGATGATGATGATAATGATGATGATGATGATGATGATGATGATGATGCGATGCATTCGTTTGTGTTCCATGCCACAGATGCACAGCAGTAGTATCCTAGGATAGCAACTATTTTACTTTGCTCCTTTCAACTTGATATGCCATGACCTGCGCTATTCATTTCTGTCTCTCTCCTTTCCTTGCTTCAAGTCATGCATCTATTTTGTATATATTAGTGTTTTTAATTTCATCAAAGGCTTTACGAAATAACGAATTATGTTACTTTTCTCCACTTCTTGCTATAACGTGAACATTTCTGATTTTGGTTTGGATTGGGAATATGCCTTCATATATATGTATATATATGTATACACATATATATAAAGATATTAACAAATTGTGTTTTGTACAACTTTTGATTTCTTTATATAGATTGTATAAATCATATGGTTTTTCGTGCACATATATATATAGCTTATTTTCTATGCGTAAACATTCAATCTTAAACTTTTTCTTAAATTCAAGTCTTATTCTATAAATATTAGGATTATATGTATTATGCAACATATTTCATTTTTCACTTCCATTTCTTTTGTTTATCTGTTACGATTTTAATTGATCTTGACTAAAATGCACTAATTTCTCTGATTAAGACACAAAATACGATCGATTATTCCAAAATGTAATTATTATTACCATTCGTTAATTACATCAATATCTGAGACAAATGAGCAATAAGAGGAAGATATTTCGTTTTAAAATTACTTTATATTTATTATATTGCAGGCAATGGTGACATACAGTGGTGTTTCTCACAAGTAAAGGGGACCTTAGAGGACGACGTTACGGAAGGCAAGTTTGACCTGTGTTTGCATAGCTTCAGAAAGAGAGAGAGAGAGAGAGAGAGAGAGAGAGAGAGAGAGAAGCATCTTGTCTTTTATCTTATCAGTTTAAACATACTAAAATAAAACAAACAACTAGTCGCGAATCACGATTTTGCATATGCATCAAGGTCCAAAATTTATCTCACATAGTAAAATTCATTCTTTTAGTTTACCGTTCATTAATACGTGATTACGTCAAGGTTTTTTGCAAGTTTTGTTATATACTGTACAAAATCATTTATAAATATGAGTATTATGTTTTTTATTACAGCTGATATAATCTCATGTGTTGAATTTAACCACGATGGTGATCTCCTTGCGACGGGAGACAAGGGTGGACGCGTTGTCATTTTTCAGAGAGACCCTATTGTAAGTTCAGTTGTGATTATACAATTTAAAAGAGATAAATTTCAAATAAATATTTCCTCTTTAAAATATGCATTATTCAAACAATCCAATTATCACGCTTAACGATTAACAATTATGTATTTAATTTGCATCTAATTTGTGACGAAGTAATATATATCATATATCAGAGCTGGGATTTAGTTGCACATTTCGGCCGATTTTCAGCTTGGTTCCTGTCCCTTACCTCACCAACCCGCGCGGGGTTGGATAGGAACCAAGCTGAAAATCGGCCGAAATGTGAAACTAAATCCCAGCTCTATCATATATGATGCATCTTATAATATATTAAATTTAAGTATAATTTGATGTTAAGAAAGAATAAAATTCCTACATTTACAAGATTTCGTATTATCATCTTACATATGAATTGATGTTAGAGATTTGGCTTATGTATTTCTATCATCTTTACATTAAAGCTTATGTAACATTTAATATTCTCGTATCTGTTTGATCTTCTATTGGGTCAAATAGCTCTTCACTAAGTCTGTTAAAGATATCGTGTTTGAGAGCTTATACCATGGTATTAATCAAGATTAGATGGACATTATAAGATTAGATATTTTCAAGCGTGATATTCGGATTGTTACAACTGAATTTATTAAGTTAAAATAGTTTTGTGTGTGTGTGTCTATGTGTGTAAAATTAATGATTAATGAATTATGAAGATAATTGTTTACACAGAGTAAAAACAGTATACCACGAAGAGGCGAATACAATGTGTATAGCACTTTCCAGAGCCACGAGCCAGAGTTCGATTACCTAAAATCATTAGAAATAGAAGAAAAAATTAATAAAATTAGGTGGTTAAAAAGAAAGAATCCTGCCCACTTTTTACTCTCCACGAACGATAAAACAATCAAGTTATGGAAGGTTAGTGAGAGAGATAAAAGAGTGGAGGGATATAATACAAAAGAGGAGAATGGCACGATACGTGATCCTGCCTGCATCACTGCCTTGAGGGTAAGAGATTCTGGGTATATCTTATTCTAGATTTATTGGTATTGTTGCAAATGCGCAATGATAACAGTAATTTTTAATTACTGTTGCATAGGTGCCAACCATAAAACCAATGGAGTTGATGGTAGAGGCATCACCAAGGAGAATATTTGCCAATGCGCACACCTATCATATAAACAGTATAAGTGTCAACAGTGATCAAGAGACATACCTCAGTGCTGATGATCTTAGAATTAATCTTTGGCACCTTGAGATAACTGACCAGAGTTTTAGTATCCTTTTTTTCTTTATAATCACGTATCAGTTTATTATTTTTTTTTTTTACAAAAAATGATATTTTTTGCGATATTCTGAAATATTAATTTTGATAGATATATAATTAGATAGCTTTTCAGATGTATAATTTTCCTAACCATAGCATACAGATATAGTAGATATTAAGCCAACTAATATGGAAGAGTTAACGGAAGTCATAACTGCGGCGGAATTTCATCCTGCAGAGTGTAACGTGTTGGTGTACAGCAGTAGCAAAGGAACTATTAGACTTTGCGATATGAGATCTGCTGCTCTCTGCGATCAGCACAGTAAGCTTTTCGAGGAGCCTGAAGATCCGACTAATAGAAGTTTTTTCTCAGAAATTATTTCAAGCATAAGCGATGTAAAGCTCAGTAATTCTGGAAGATATATGATCAGTAGAGACTACCTCAGCGTGAAAGTGTGGGATTTGCAAATGGAGACAAAACCAATCGAATGTTATCCTGTAAGTTTATATATTTATAAGAAAAGCGATATATATCTTATAGAGAGGAAACTTAATATGCCATTGTCGCATTCTCCATTTTTTTTTTGTTACAATCTTCTGTTTCATTCGAGATGAATGCCTCCTACTTTATAGCAGGAGATATACTTTATATATAATTTTTTGTTACATCAGGTACACGAATACTTAAGATCAAAATTATGTTCATTATATGAAAATGACTGCATCTTTGACAAATTTGAATGTTGTTGGAGTGGTAATGATTCTGCGATTATGACGGGCTCATACAACAATTTCTTCAGAGTATTTGATCGTACGACTAAACGCGATCTTACTTTGGAAGCAGCACGCGACATTGCCAAACCAAAAACGCTTCTGAAACCAAGAAAGGTTAGCATATTTTGTGAGATCTTGTTTTATTCATAAGTCATCGTCGAGTATTGTATATCGACTTATGCTCTCAAATACTTATTCTTCCATGCGATTGCATAGGTATGCACCGGTGGTAAACGCAAGAAGGATGAGATTAGTGTCGACTGTCTGGACTTTAATAAGAAAATACTTCACACTGCGTGGCATCCATCTGAAAATGTGGTGGCTGTCGCTGCTACGAACAATCTCTTCCTATTCCAAGACAAACTCTAGCATATCTGTATGCAAGTATGTGAATAATTTCAATTGAATATTAGCCAGAGAGGATCAGAGGTGCTGGAAATTATAAAAATTGTAATGCTTGTATGATTTGTACGTAACGTATATATAAACTGATTTTCTCTAGATTATACAACGGTATATATTGACGTGAGCTAGGCACGTTGAACTGAAAACTCCCAGTGGAACCACGGGTGTCTGAGTAATAGTGACGATAGTCGACTGCTAGTCTGTCAGTGGTTGACTGACCGAGGAGTGGTGTACGTAGCGCCGTCCACGCAGCTCACATTCATACATGCTATATACACATAGACATACCAGGATTGTGCACTCCATACTTTGTTGCGTGCATATGTGTATGTGAAAAGAGATGTGCAAACGCGAAACACACGCATAACTCTCCAGGCTATCAATAAATTCGCTAGCTCAAATACATTCGCAGTTGAAAAAGAAATACGCATTCGATAGAATATGTGATTCAACCAATTCGCAGACTCGTGTTGGCAGTTGATATATGACTTATAAATACTAATGATTAGTAATTTTTTGCTTGTATTATAAAAATTGTGCCATTGCACAGTGTAGTCTATATGTGACTTACCTATGCTACAGACTACCAGGGTGTTTGATTATCGCATTAATGAACAGGCGACGATGTGAGTAGAGCGGGTGTATGGATTACGAGCCGCTCTCGCTGCGGTTTATGTACAATTTATATAAATATGTGGTACAAACTTTGAGTTTTCCTTAACTGATATGTCTGACTAGCATAAAAAAAGGAATAAAAAAAAACGAAAGGGGTCAGCCGTACCAATGAGCAAAATCTGTAACTTTTGTATTGTAATTTTATTTATTGTTACGCGGCATTTGAATTACGAAACTTAAATTGTGAAAAAAAGAATACGCGATAGTTGTCGAAGCAAATTTTCATCCTATAAATACCTTTGCAAATAATAATCGACTCGTATGTTGCTGACCTCGATATAAGAATACAAAGTAAGTAAATAAGATTTACGAATAGTTTTGTGCTTGTAGAATCGAAATACTGACAGTTACCACTATTCGCCTTTCAGTAAAATAACCCGTGTCTACAGTATTTGTCTACCATTTGCAATTCGGTACCACACTTGTTAAACGTGCATACGCGCAGGCCTACTTTCTCATTAGTTTATTATTCTCACGAACTAATTGTTTGTCTCAGTCGCCAATACGAGTCAAAAAATGATGCTAGAAAGTATGATATATATAAGCCGGTACCTTTCCTTATATTACATATATCTGGAAAAACCAAATGTTGCTGCACTAAATATACACCAAGCAATAAGAGGCGCCGATTTAAGACAATGTATAATAAAGTATCAATTGTCATTTTCTAAAAAGAAATCGTATACCCCGATCGGGAGATAAACAAAAATCGCATAGATATGGAGTACAGATTTTCTAATCTTTCTTAATAACTTATCGACACTCTTATACTCCTACAGATATAAGCAGCAATTTCGTACATGGATAAAATAAACCTAAAAGTGCATTTGTGACGATGGTAAGCTGGGCTTGCAGAGTTTATACATAAATAAAATATTTGCTGAATAATGTACACCAACATAATGTAACTTTGATAAATATCCAAATCAGAGAACAAAGTATTCATGTTTTTAACTCACACGCATTTTCTATCATCTTTTTATCATTTAATTTCCATATACATATACATACACGTACACGTCGATTAATTATGCTGCGACAATTATTCATCATATTCTAAAACTATCAAGCATTGATATATATATAATATCGATGTGTACACAGCAAAACATTGATATTAATATTAATAAAATGTATAATATGATATTGACACGGAAAGGAACATATGTATATACATCGGCGATTTAGTAAAATAATGTAATATGACACAGCAACAAAAATAATAGAAATAATGAAAAATGAATCGACATATACATACGAACCATGTTCTATACATTTATTTTCAACGTTGAATCGTCTGAAAACAATCCATATATACATCAGAATTTCAAGTATAACACGTTAAATTGTGTGCGTTTCATAATCTATATTCAAATTTTACAATTATTTGTATGTGTATTTTTTTTACGAGATAATTGAATCATTTATAATATTTCAAAAGAGATTTTTATTAAAAGATCTTTATTTTTTTTTAAGAGAAGAAAGAAAAAAGATAGAAAAAAATTTTTATCGAGGCGAACGTCATATCACGACCAGCAAAGACGTTTTTTTACATTGCGTGTGAGTTTGAAATATGAATTGTAACGTATGTATGTGTATGTGTAATTATGTGTGTATGTATATATATATATATATATACACACATACATATCAATATATATACACACACAATATAAATCTATTTCTAAAACAAACTATTAGCATTGAAAAAACTGCTTCGTGATAACGTAAGAATAAAGTTGCAGATTTATATAGACAAGATTAAAATATAATGAAAAAATATATGCACATGGAATGTAATTTTTTATGGTAATAAAAATAACGCGCGAATGCTTCTTCATTGGACGAATTGCTTAGACGATCATCGATCTATAGAAATACGCGAAAAGTTTAATATTAATAAGTTTGATGTACAAATCATTTTGGAATATTGAAAAAGTAATTTTGAGGATCTCTTAATTGTCGATTTGTGGGAATGTGGGTGAAAACAAAGAGCGAATAGTTTTTTAAAAAAGGATAATACGACGATCATCAGGTTAAATCTTAAAGTTGATCTGATAAAACTCGTCATTAAGATCGTGTTTTAAATTAATTTTTTAAAATGATATTGACAATTTCTTTAGAAGTCTGCATAATTAATTGACAATTAAAATATTACAAGGCGTGTGAAAAATCGTTTGAATCATACTTCGAATCGATTCATTATTCATTACTCATTTAAGCGATTTCATTTAGGTATCGTTTAAGTTACGACGACAAAGACTCTTTGGATACCTTGTGCGCTGTTTCCAGAGCCAATAAATTGCGTATTATTACGTTTCTTGTAATTCAGTCTTCTTCTTTAATTCCTTGATACGTGCGAATAAAAATATACAATATATGCCGGATGTAAATACCCTTGTAAGATGTATTTACAAATGTACGAAATTGTGTGATCCATGATCTATATCTATGTACGTAATATTACTACGTACACACATTACTGAATTTATTAGGCGATCAAGATTGAAAAATGGCACGATTCATCGATATATGAGCGCGGTCTTTGGGGGACGGCCCTATTGATTGACGAAAACAACATGAACTGCTCCACAGACTTCGTCGTTTTACAATGTTAACAACGTCAACAACTAAACATGCATCACAATCACGACAAACAACGACACATCGTATTCGTGGACCACGGGATGGGATTTTAATCGACATATCGGCACTAATGATCATAATGAGAATCTTGGGGAGCACGCAAGACCTACCTCTATATGATAACTGATAACAAAAGTTGTATCGCGCTAGCTGAAGAGAGGTTCTATTTTTATTAACACCATTGTGAATAATCCGAATATAAAATTTTTTTATAACAAACTGTCGATTCGGAGCAAGGTTTTTCAAGCGTAACGCGTGCATCCTCTAAGAGAGGGAGAGGAGAAAAAGAATACCACTGATATATTGATCTTACGTAAAAGAGAAGACAAAACTGCGTCGTCGACAGAGTACGAGACATTTATTTATACATTACATCGATGTATAACATAACGTGACAGAGATGAGAGGGAAGAACAATAAATTACTGTACATATAAGTACAAATCATGTCTTCGTTGTTACGATTCTCCCTAGCACTGTCTCGCGAAAAACTCATTGCATTGCATTGCGTGGCATCGTAATTCTTATGAAAAAGAGAACAATGTAAGATAAGTAGCTCTACTACAAAAGTCTCCTGATCAATCAAAAATAATTCCTCCTGATCAATAAAAAAATAATTCCTTTTTGTTTATTGATGCGATTAATCGACAACGGATCAAACGGGTGACAAGACCGACAAGCTGCAGATCACAATAAAATGAGGTGAAAGGAGGATGCAAATAACGGTATTACAATATGAATGTATGAACAGTGATCCAGTTTGTCCGTATGACCAGTGAGATGCGATCAAAAAGACGCAAATGAGACACGAAGAAATGAGAACTTGGTAAGTATCGACCCTCGTGCCTTCGAGCTATTCGTCGATTCGAGTTATTCAGAGTCACTTATTGTAATTGGCGATCGCCAAGTCACTGCGGTCAGGTGCGGCGTGTCGCACCATGACGAAATGTGACCTGTGATTTGACTTCTCTTCTCGACCGTTGGCCATTGGTAAGTTTCGCTCGTCGTTGCAAACTCTTCTCTCTCTCCCTCCCTCGACTTCTTCGGTGAAGCGTGGTGAAGCACGCTAAAGAGGCATGTTTTTTTATCCGCGATTTTTAGATTAGACACAGGCATCCAAACTATTCAAAATAGAAATCCGAAGCAATTACTCATTGTTCCTCGTTCTCATTATTTCGAGATTATTTCGATTTTCAACGATATACAGAGGTTATGTTATCCGTTGGTGGTATTAGCCTCGTTCTCTCTTATTTGCTCTATTCGACTATTATCATATTTATAATATTCAGTCAACGCGCGCCAACGATTTTCTTTCTATTCGTTTAAATGTAACGAGTCGCATGTATGGGACAACTGGCAAATTTAATGTGATCCTGTCACACGATCGATCAATGACATTGGACATGTATTCATTAAACCATCTATATTAAACATGTATACGTATAATATATATAGCAAAATTTTGATTTTCGAGATAGAGGCGATAATATAAAATCGTTTACGAAATAAATTATATATGCATATTACAGTAGACAAAGAGGCAGAGAAAGAGGACTAGAACGTGTCAGAAAGTGCTAAAAGGGAGAAGAAGGGAAGGGAGAGGAGTTGAGCTGGAATGAGCGAGCAAACACGAATGAGAATTTATAGATTTGTTTTCTATTCCTGCACTAGAACTCTTTTTCTCGTTTTCGACAAAAATATCAAACATATACCTCTCTTTCTCATTTTAAGTTCCAAAAGTGTACACTAGTTCAGCCACAGAAAACAGATCTTATGTGATGTGTCATGATAATGATAACAGCAGAGAGAAACCTGGTAATAATAATAATAATAATAAGATTTGATACGTATTTTTAAGTGGATTCCAATGACACATGAGATTAATTTTGTGCAATCTAAATTAATCAAGAATGCAATTACTAGTATGCTTTTGCTGTGCAGTGTGATATGTGTAATGTTTTGACAGATATTATAACCTAAAATTAGTACATGTATCAAACACTAGATTTGCATTGCTGCAGCAGACAAATTTTTAGTACAATTTTCAATGTGATTCTGCATGCATTTATATATTTCACATTGATCAGCATATCATTCAAATCAGCATATCATTCAAATTGAAAGCATTCTTTCAACTTGAAAAAAATTGGTGAAAAGTACTTTGAAAATCTTCTTTTCTTATTTTTTGTTTGAAGATATCTCTTTGTGGATTAATATAAATAATATTAATCCTTCTATGGGAGGATGGGATGTGACCCCCGGCTTCGTTTATTTTAGTACATTGTTTAATAGAGAAAGAAATTTTATGTCATTTTAATTTTATAATATATTATTTACTTCTTTCTATCCATTTTGTTATATTAATTAGATGAAATATTATTAAAACAGCATCAAGTCGGATCCAATCCTACTTATCTTGAAAATTCATTTTGATTTATTTTACTATAGGAGGGTTAATTATAATTGTTACTTTATATATATATGTATGTATAGGTCTGGCCTTTGTACGATTCCATAACGGAATGCTGCTTCCATATTTGAAACTGAGGCGTGTATAAAACGTCTTCCTCGAACTTTCCCTTGAACGGCACTAGCAAGATGGATACTTCAGTACGGGAAAGCATTCTCAGCTTTGCTGATATTGTAATGAGAGTGCCGCCTTTATTTATCATGGATGAGTTACTCAGAATTAGCCTTGGTTTACCCAATGACAATATTATACTGGAAAGTAATGAATATGATTTTAAAACTACCAATTTGTCAAGCATTGCTAGTTCCATTTCTGCAGTTACAAGAGATTCGTTTCTAATGGATCAGCTTGATTTTACTCATCTTGCTTACAAAGCTTACCTGATAATCATGTTTAAATTTTTATGTTGTTGTATAGGTAAGTAATATACTTTACTATACTTTTTATAATTTTAGTAAATTTTCTAAGCGAATCCGATTTTTTTTCTCAAGGAAAAAAGCCTGTAGTCAAGTTAATTTGCCAAGTTGCTTTTTGCATTTGAGACATATGTAAATCCTACTGTAATAAAAATTGCTGTTTCATTGCAAAAATTAAAAAAACCTCTTATAAAAAATTAATGCATTTGATGAATTTTTTGCAGTATTGATTTGAATAAATAAATTGATGTAATATACCATTTTCTTTCAGGTTTTCTTGCAGCCTTGTACACATTCGTGTTATTTACTAGACGTTTGATAATTGTATACTTATATTTAATATCTATAGGAGTAATATTTGTATCGTATTGGTCAAATGTCAGTGCAATGAAAGCAATCATAGCTTACATGAATGTCCATGAATCAACAACCAGCATACTTGACAATATATTATGTTTGAATCTATCGGACGTTCTATACAATGGTCCGGGTTTTCTAATTATCCAGAATTATATACTGCAATGCCTGCTAGCCAGCGTCTTTTGTTACATACATCTTGCCCCAAGGCATCCTATAGTTCAAAAGCTTCTTGTACTGAGCTTTATGTCACCATCTATCTTGGGTATCCATCCTTTACCGGTAAGTTTATCAAATATATCCAATGTTATCTTTTGATCCATAATATAAAGAAGAATTGAATTAGGAAAACAGTGAGTATTGATA
The DNA here is from genome assembly GCF_001594055.1 of Mycetomoellerius zeteki. Classification (NCBI taxonomy): domain Eukaryota; kingdom Metazoa; phylum Arthropoda; class Insecta; order Hymenoptera; family Formicidae; genus Mycetomoellerius; species Mycetomoellerius zeteki. The sequence goes on along the minus strand of NW_017257469.1, from coordinate 98,505 downwards.
TCTTTAATTAAGTAAAAAAATTTTTTTCCTAGACACAATATCTGTATCACGCACCTGTGTGTGCAACGTTAATCCCATTGGCTGTGTGTAAATTTGTCATCTGGTATAATGGCGTCTCCATGTTAAAAACAATCTACATGAGCTATCAACGCACACGCAACTATATGATCAATTATGGTTTATCCGCTTTCGCGGAAAGAGAATGGATACGTCTGAACGTGCCGTGCGTACTTCGCATATTTTGGATGCTGCGTGTGGGAGAACAAGTCGTTCAAATCCTTGGGAATCACTATGGCGAGGAAACATTTAATTATTACGTCATGATCAGAACGCTGATGGTAAATGGGTGCGAGACGTTGACAGCTGTTCTTGGTATGACTAGCATAATCTCGTTCATCTGCCACTATATCGGCTATTTCTTCCAATGGGTATTATTGACGGAAGACGAAGATGAGAAGAGTATCGGCACAGTGTCCGCTATACTATTCTACATTCTTGCCCTACAAACCGGATTGACGAGTCTCGATAGAGAGAAGCGTTTAGTACGACTATATCGTAATTTCTGCCTATTATTCACGGCGATTTTACATTTTGTGCACAATATAGTGAATCCATTGTTGATGTCGCTCAGTGCTTCTCATAATCCGGCACTACATAGACATTTGCGGGCTTTGGCGGTTTGTGCTTTTCTAATATTCTTCCCGGTTTCGTTACTCATATTCCTCTGGTCCCATTTCACCGTGAGTACATGGTTATTGGCTGTGTCGGTCTTTAGTATCGAGGTAATAGTCAAAGTACTGGTTTCGCTAGCAATTTATTCATTGTTTCTGATCGACGCGTACAGAAGCGAATTCTGGGAACAATTTGACGATTGCGTGTACATAATAAGATCATTTGGCAATACTGTGGAATTTGCTTTCGGTATTATATTGTTCTTTAATGGTTTCTGGATATTGATCTTCGAGTCTGGTGGAGCTATTCGCGCCGTCATGATGTGTATACACGCTTACTTTAATATCTGGTGCGAAGCGAAGGCTGGATGGAGCGTTTTTATGAAACGCCGGACGGCTGTGAATAAGATCAATTCTTTACCGGAAGCAAAAACCGAACAACTTGAACAGTTAGACGACGTTTGCGCAATTTGCTATCAGGAAATGCAAAGCGCCAAGATCACCCAATGCAATCATTATTTCCATGGTGTATGTTTGCGGAAATGGTTATACGTTCAAGACCGATGCCCTCTTTGCCACGACATACTGTATAAAGCTGAAAGTGTCGAAAACAGAGACCCAGCTCTCATTGAAGAAAACGATGTTGAAGATGATGCAATTGTGCAAACTGGACAGAATCCGAATATACAAGCTCATCATAGACAGTTGACCGAACGTTTGAATGAAGACAGGTGAAATGACGTGACTCTTCACGCGCATTTTGTGATATAATGATGTAGATAGACACAAATTTTTTTAATACTAATTTTGATCGCGAAACACCGAAACGTTCGTGGAATCTCGCTTGAAAATTTCGCTCATTTGTATTATACATTACTCCCAACTTGATTATCGGACAACATATAATAGTTATAAATCATTTACATTGTAAATTATTATGTAAGAACTTGAGTCTTTCCTCCAATTTCTTGTAAAATCTTGTAAATAAGCAAATTGCAAAAATTATTCTTAGAAAAAGAAAGAATTTCATGCGACGATTGTTCTGTACAAAGGAAGTACTTGGCGTATAGTTTCAAAATTTTAGCTATTTGTCGATTCAATAGATGTCCACTATTGAATGTATTTTTGGATCGTTATTATGCTACAATCGTCGTATACAGCGTGATGTAATGATATATACAAGCTTCCATGTATATGCCATGTGCTTCCATTTCTTAATAATGATACACTGACATATTAGTTTTCTATGAAATGAAAGGGGAAGGTTGCAGAAGGAGAAAACAAAAGAGAGGAAGATAGGGAGAGGGGGGGAGAGAGAGAGAGAGACAAAGAGAAAGACATCATTATTAGGCTTATAAAAAATTTAATGACAGTCTAAAACTTTAATTTTACAACATTTTATGATACTTGTGTCATTATAATTAGACCGAAATAATGATTCGTTTTGTATATTCAAGTCCTAACTAATGTCGTTGAGTATACCGTAATTATAAAGAAAAATGAAGCGAATTAGTACTCTTCAAACTTGAAAGTAAGTGATAGTTTTCGTCTCTACTAAATCGATTATAATTGACTGTAATTGGAAATAAAATTCTATTAAATTGTTCTTCAGTTTATAAAATAAAAATATTATTGTGTAAACTAAAATCACAAGATGACTATTAATGAAAAATAAAAATGCAACTACAATGTCTCGTAATTAACTTGAATATATGCTCAAAATTTTGACACAGAAAATCGTGTCACTTAATCTTCTGTTCTGTGTTAACTTGTACTTGATGTAAATGTTTTGCGAATAATTTGCAGTTAATGATATGTCGAATAGATTATTTTTTGAAAGCAGGGATTAAGATATTTTAGTTTGGTCATTTATTTATACGGAAATGTATAGTAGATGAGACAACTTTAATCCACTTTATATAATGAGATTTTATATGTATATGTATATATATGTATGTATATATACTGTATATATATATATATATACATAACGAATATATAATGTTGAAAGTGAAAGAACACAAAATATGACATTTCTCTGATTTTAATTGCAACTTTGATGAATTATTCCTTGTTTCTATTCTATTGAATATCATTGTTTTTTTATTATAAAGTTTCTTTCAATTGAATATATGTAGATAATATTTTTCTATACATTATATCTACTATACATTATATCTATTATATGCGAAGATCTTTTTTTATATATGAAAGATCAATAAGAAAACTAAAATGTCCGATTTACCTTATTACGTATTTAATTATTAATGACTCTTATATGATTCTTTATTAAGAGATTCGTATCAATTTACCAAGAGATTCTGTAAGTTAATTTACAGCATGTTTAGAGTACGTTGAATAAAATTATATTTTTAAAAATTTGATAACTTTTTCAGTCTATGAATCCTACGATCCTCATCAGTTATACTTTTCATCGAAAAATTAACGTTTTCCTATAAACTTTATATTTTTTAGTAATTTTTAAAAAGGGGACGGAAAAAAGCGATTTTATTGAAAGCATTTTTTAACGATAGAAACTCATTGGGCGCATTCAGCGGATTCAACAATTAAGTTAACGCTAGCTGTTATTGGTGTATTCTTCTAGATCATCTAATCAGAATTTTAGATCTAGAAGAATTAGAGATGAAAATTACCAAATTTTACGTAATTTATTCGGTAAATTACGGTAAATTAATCAGTAATTTTTAGAAGCTGATAAAATGGTAATTTTAAAAAAATTATAAAAATAAAATAATTTGATGTAAAAGCATTTAGCCTTTAGTTATTAAATTCAAAATGCTTTATTTAACTCACACATATTTTCATTTGATGTTACAATGTAATATATTAATATGTAATATTGTTTCTTTTAATTATCATATATTGAATATATAATAATTAAAAGACTAGATACATAGTCTAAACTAAAGAAACTTCAAATTAATTTTTTGTGGGGGTAAATTTTACGGGCGTTGTTGCCCGTATGAGGATCCGGGCTAACTCGTATGGACCTTGTTTAGCTGTAAACAAGAAGACTAGAACTAAGGAGGATCAATTCGTGCCAATAGCGGTAGTGGGGGGGAGGCAAAAAGAGGCGACGGATAACTTCCCCCACTCTTGCGCTTATTAGTCCTCTCTGTCGCTCTATATAGTTGTCGCTCTATCGTTCTATAATCGTCACTTTGTCGCTCTTATATCGAACTTTCACACAATGCGCAGTGCCGCTGCACATCGTGTGAATAGCCGCGGACGTTTTTTGACTCACCCCCACCACGCGAGTTGATCCTCCTTAGTTCTAGTCTTCTTGGTTCTAGTCTTCTTGACTGTAAAAAAGGGGCATATGTGATGTATAGCTTTCCACTGCGGGCTCAATATGGCTGCTTTAATTAAGTGGGGGTATCACCAATCAGAAATCGCGACGCCGATGTCGCTTCTCTCATATACTATATAGTGGTGCATTCGTTTACGCAGCGATTAGCGCAGAAGTATTATTTTAGCCTTGTTGTTCACCAAATGTTAAACAAAGATTAAATGATACTCTCTGCGCTAACCGCTGCGTAAACGAATGTAGACTAGGACTCTACTCTAGACTCGTTAACTTCCCGCTAAATTCGCAGGAAAATACATATTCTTGAAATAATAATAACACAATCCGTAAAGGCCATACGAGTCACGGGCTTAGTGACTCATGTTGACGGAATACTCAACATACTAATTACACATATGTATTGCTGAGGAGGACTCCAAAGTGAGTCGAAACGCTCAATAAAGAGGATTCTACACATTTATGATTAATTAAGATTGAAATTAATCGTTGGCACCTTCATCAGCCCGTGACTCGTATGGCCTTTACGGATTGTGTTATTATTATTTTTATTTTAAGAATTCGAGTCTACAGAAATTGTTTATATTCTTGAAAATTGTAACGTGTATTTTACACTGTAATAAACTGCAAAATTTGATCGTTATCCTTTTAATTACTACATGCTAGTTAAAAAAGAAGGGAGAGAGAGAGAGAGAGACAGAGAGGGAGAGAGTATTACTGGATATTTCAGACTGACAATACATTTCCTATATGTCGAATGTGTAAAAATAGTATTTGTGAAAACTAATCTAAAATTATATATACATCTTGTTTTGAAATTCTAATAATATATTTTGTAAAAAATATATGAATAAAAAATATATTTTGTTGTACAAGGCAAGAGAGGATCAACGTTTCTGATATACGATATAACGAATTTCTATATGCACAATCGTCATCTATATCTTTTAGACATATATTGCTTGGCACTGTGCGCGTATAAAATCGCGTTGCCAATATTTTAAAACAATATATATGTATATAGTCTATTTTCTACGTGCGCGCGCGCGGGTGTGTTATGTAGAAAACAGTTTCACCTCCCTCTACATGCCTTGTGTTTTACATCATGATGTATTTAGCTGAAAGTCAGTCGCGTGCGTACCGTCGTTGGATACGGTATTCCGTTCTCCATTCGTTCTCTGTTGGTTCTCTATTCGTTTTCCGGTTAACTCGGACAACATTCGGTAAGCCAATCTCTCTTGAAATCTCTCCTGCGTCTTTTAACGTCATTAGCGTGTCTAAATCGTCTCAGATAAGACAGGTATGTTGTAATTGCTTTACTACAACTTTTACATTTTTGCTAGAATTACTTGATGTTCTGTTTACTCGAATTTACACTGACGAGCGTTTTGCACTCGGCAAGTTTATCAAACGAATTATCCAAAGAATCAGTGAACGGAAAAGAAATTTGAGTTTTCGCGAATAAAGCTATACGAATCCGACAAGTTTGATGGAATATGTTTCACGCGCGTTTATTATATTTCGACCGTGTACGCGGAAAATTATATGCGGTGATTTCTATGATATTCAGCGAATTATTTCCGAAAATATTGGCCACTTGCTGTTGTTCGATTGTCGATTGATGATTCAACACGTTTGCACGTCGAGAAAGAATAATCGTAGAAGACTTTAAAGCAAAGATATATTCCCAGTAAACGAGAATGGATGAAAATGGATTAAAATTTTTTTCTATCCGAATGCGTATTTTAAATAGCGAATACTTTTTTTGGATTTAATTGGATTCAATTGGATTCAATTAGATTCAATTGGATGCAATTGGATTGAAAAACTGCATTTCCTATTCAAAATTTTAAATTGAACAGTATTCACAATGCACAGAAAAAGCTGATATTATTTTTAGATTGAAAGGTATAGAGATATGCTCCGTGCAGTTCCTATAAATGAATAAAAATACATTCAGGATTGAAAAGCATTTATTTTAATATTCGTGAATCCATATTTCTAAAAATCTGAATCCATTTCAATCCATTCTCGTTTGCTGGGTTGTTCAGGTCACAGCGGTTTTCTGTCGTTTACCGTTTTTGAATACAAGTCGTGCGCGAAATAGTGCCGAGATTGCACACAATGTATGTACAGAAAGAATATAGTCGTATCTTTCCAATGATATATTTATATTGATAAAGATACCGATTAATGCTCGTTTCTAACAATATAGATTAACTTTAGTTTAATCTCGTTTCAATTTAATTACTCTTTATCTTCATCTAACAATTCTTAGAATTAGACAAAAGTAAAGAGTTAATTGAATCAAGATTAAAATTAAATTGCGTTGGTAGAAACGGGCATAAATCAGCTTCGTCATGTCGAGTTCTCCTCAATTCGTTTTCCGTTTGAATGAGCGTAATATTAAGTTTCACGCGCGCCATCGTTGTAGTCGGAAAAAAATGGGAACAGCGAGACGATGGAAACCTAAGAACTCTTTTTTATTTTCTTATCCGCAAGGAGGGCCATTTTTTTATAACGTTCCTATCAATTTCTATCTAAAGGAAAGCGGGCCTCTATACGAGTGCAACGCGGCGAGAATGACACTAACGCGTTTGCTACGTGCTATCGTATCGTCAATCGGCATACCGATCGATATTTGAGCAACCAAAATGAAAATGAACGGCATTATCTCACGAATTTGCATACCGGAATGATTATCGCCCGCGCATGCTAATTGCGACTTAGCAGCTGATGTCAGAACTGCACTCTCGATCGTTCTGACATCTTTTCAAAGATCTCGATCTATCTCAAGGAGAACCAAAAAATCAAAATAATGTCAATCTGACGTCATATTGACGAATTTATGTCATTTTTAGTCATGATAAATCTCGATCTCAGACGATCTAAGAATGACTTTATATTTCGAATGCGGGAATTTCGGATCACCCTGTATACATATGAAGTCATTTATATATAAAGTCATTCTTAGATCATTTGAGATCGAGATTTATCATCATTACCAAAAAATGACATAAATTCATCAATATGACGTCAAATTGACATTATTTTGATTTTCTTGTTGATCTCCTTGGGATATCTCTATATAGCTTCTCTCTATATACATACACAGAGAGAAAAATGTTTGGTATTTGTAACTATAATTATATATTACTATAATTATGATTATTACTGCTATAATAATAATAACAGTAACTATATATATAGTTACTGTTAACCTATAGAAGGTTTTATTACATTTTACCATTTTTGAGATTTCAAATTAATTAGATATAATTATGTATACACAAAAAGACTCGAGCACAACCAGCAATGTCAATTTAAACGAATCCGCTTTACGTTTTCAATATTTTGATTATATAACAATATTGCTATTTAACGTCAACGGAGTGACGAGACCTCCAAAGATCATTGCAGCATCTTTGCGTTCATTTCTTTATTTCGTGGGTGGTTATTAATAAAAGCGTCCTCGCGCGTCGCCCTACAAAGTGTTATTGCGCCGTTTCTTTTCTTGCGACGAGTGTCCCACGATTAACCGCTTGATCTCTCAGTTAAGAGTAGTTCGTGAGCTACTGAGATGGCTGTCTCGCGATTTCAGACTTTCTCGCTAATTAAATCACCTGATGATTATTGCGCCTCGTCGTTTTACTGCGCCGAGAGAGAAAAGTTACGTCGATCGTGAAGGCTTTTCTTGATGCTAACTGTTCTCGAGCGAAATTTTATTTCAATTCGTTTAGAAAATGAGAGAGAGAGGGGGGGGAAGTATTTTTCTAGATCTATCCTTGTTCAACATGAAATAGTCGAACATTTTCCATCTTCGTAGAATCGAGAGACGCACCTTAGCTATTTGGTATCGATCGTGATTTCATGTTGCATGACGAAAGTCATTATCTTAATACCTTCGGAACCACCGCGAGTCAAAGATGTGGTCGGGAATCGATGCGATTTGGTAAAACGTCCCTGGCAACCAATGAGAAAAAATCGATTTATTATTTCCGTATAGAATTATAGAACTTGTTTAGTAAAACTCGAATCTTCCGTCATTGGCTGACTCCTTCTACTGTATAATTTTACACAGTTCAAGTTTTCGAAAATCGAATTATAGCTAATATTAAATACCTAAACAGAACAACAAATCATTATGTATCAAAATGATGTCAAAATGACTTCAAAATGATCATTAAAAGTCGTTTTTCAATATCATTTCTGATTCATTTTAATGTCATTTTAACGTTATCGTAACTGCTTGAGTATATATATACATATCGTGGTTCGGTTCGATGCAAAGTTTAGATTGGAGTGATTCATGTGCAGGAATGAAAGAAAGGAAAGGTGTCTGAAATGGTATCAACTCGACTGAATGATTCGGTTCGGAAAAAATGACGTTGAAGACGTGACAATGTACCGTGACGATCGTCCGTCGATTATCAATTTCCGCATGTCGTCGCGTAATGTCGCGTTATGTCCGCACTCGAGTAGCATGTTCGCTGTACTACACTTACGTATAATTATACGCATACCGTACGATTCGCATTGTAAATAACTTCCGTTATTTACAATTGTAAAGAGAGTGCTCGTACCAATTTTTCTTTCTTTTCTTCGAGCCTGTGCTTGGCCGATACGATGCATCGTATCCGTTATCGCGATTGCATCCATAATCGTCTATAACTGTAGATATCGGTCAATAATAAAGCCAAGCAAATCCAAAAGGTAGATGAATAATCGATCAAATGGATTTCTCGTCTTTGCTGTGAATCGTTCGGTTGTACATACATTATACGTTTGACGTGACACTTGCGCGGCGACTGTGTCTTTGATTGTTACTTTTAATGCAAGAGCCAAAGAAGCAGAGAAGGCGAAAGGCGAGAGGCAATTTAAGAGGAGATGAGGAAGCGAAGCTTGGCCTCTAACTCCGTTTAGATCGTTGAAAGAGTTTCACACTTACAAACATACATACATTATGACCTTCTTTTTGCGCGGGTATCAAGTCGGTCAGCTGCACACGGTATCCGACAGACTTTTCCCACGTTAAATTGACATCCGAGATGGTAATTCCGATTGATCTCTCGACTTCCTTTCCCGTAAACAGCTCGCTCCGATCGTTGGCAATCGTCGATCAACCGAGTTCGAACGGTTCAGTCGCTATACATAGCTAGGTCTGTTCGCGATAACGAGCAAACGCTTTAGGATGACTGGTAAAATGAAAAAAAGACAAAGTCTTTATATCTCATTTAAAGTGTAATATATCGAAAGCTATTCGATGAGAATAATCGATTGCGACTTGCGATCGATTGAAAATTGCCGAACGGCATATGTCATCCGCATCAAAGTCCGCATGTCACGAGCCAACAAGAAGCTTCCAAAATGTCAACTTACCTCGGAGAGTCCGAAGAGTTAAAAGAGCCTAGCAAAATCTTGGGGTCGCGTCGCATTCAACATTCGGATTTATCGTATTTAGAGCTCCTGATATGTCCGACGACTCATGAAATTTTCGGGAATGTGAAATTGGAACAACTCTAGTACTTGCAGCCATACATGCAGTTACTTTATACGTGCACTCGAGCTTGCTCTCATTATATATAATGCATATATATATTAATATAATATATAATATTAACATATAATGTCAGCAATATTATATTAAATCGTAAATCGGTGCGCTTCCTCCTGTACGCGTGCATCTTAATGTACCGTTAAAATTTGCAGCGAGACTTCCTGCCTCTCAGTGGTCCAACACAACGAGAGACGTGACGTCATTTCGGGGATATGCCTCTGCAATTACCCCAATATACCGTCCGTGTCGCCGGATGATTGGTTGACCTGGTTAAAAACAATTTACGGGTAATCTTCTGTTTGCGTCGATCGTAGTAAAGTTAATATGACTTTACGATACGAGTCGGTGTCTTATATATGCTAGGCGAGTTTATGAGATTAGCATTTTTCAAAAAGGATTCCCGCTGCCACGGAAAGGAACACAATGTTCGTACATTTGCTCGTATGGGATGAGCGTTACTCGAACGAGTTCCTTGGAGAGCTATTGGCTGCGGTGTTCGACAACACTACCTATTGCCAATACATGGTTCTCGTGATACCTCCCCGAGTTGAATCAGGTGATGGTTTTTTTATCAAGTCATCCATCGATTCTGCCTCAAATTTTTTACATCGAAATAGAGAGACCTGTGCCCGTATTCATAGTCAGACCTTGTACTTAAGGCTTCCTTAAATTTATCTTTAGCTCAGTAGCCAATGAAATAATTCGTAGAGTATCTGAAGATAAATTTAAGGAAGCCTTAAATATAAGGCCTTACTGTGAATACGGGCATAGGATATCTATCATGGAACAAAGTCGAAATGGATTCCGATCGGAATTATTCAATTATTCCCTAGATTTCTATTGTGTTTTCTGGGGAAAACGGAATAATTCCCCGATCGGAATCCATTCCGACTTTTTCCATGATAAGTACCCATGTCTGTTCTTTTTAGCTAAAGTTTTTGCACATCTTTCTTCTTTTTCTCTCAAACGTGGAGAGAAAAAGAGAAAAGATGAACCGTGCAAGAAGTTTAGCTAAAAAGAACAGGGCCTCTATTCTTGAAAAGAAACGTATACGAAATTCTAGAAAAATACTATGGTATACGTAACGTATACTGTGGTATTTCTCTAGACTTTCGTATACGTTTCTTTTCAAGAATAGAGGCCCAGTGGAATTCTGTAACTCGTTATGCAGTCGTTATGAGTTCATACCGACAGTTGCGCAGCTTTTTTACCATATAAAATACAGAATTTCACTGCAGGCCTCATATCTTGACTTGTGTTCCCTAGTACATTTGAGCGTGTTCGAGCGAGAGATGACTAAAGTCTTGGCCAAAACTGCCGTGCGAGACGTCGCGCTGCAATTTCTCTATCTGACTGATCGACATCGATTACGTCCAAAGTTGAAAGTACGGAGAGTCGTGTGAGTCGATTTCATTTGATACTTTCCGAAATTTCTTTCCAAACATCTATACAACTCGGTATCGTACGACGATATATACAGAGAGGAGGATAACGACGACGTGATTGCGATTGTCGACGGTGAGGGTACACATTTAAAGGAGCTTTATGGAGAGTATTATATTAGTGAGATGATTCGTCATCCAAGCAGTTGTCATCAATTGATCATCGGAGAGAATACCAACGGCTCGGCAGTGGGTGTCATGTGTCTCAATGCTATGATCGACATCGATCTGCTTAACGAGAATTTTGAGTTAACGCCATACAATGGTTTGAAAAAATCGCGGGAAAATGATCTGCCCGTTTGTGCTGGACGTAACGAAACGATGCAATCTCGATTCGTTCACCAAGTTTTTCCGACGCCGGATAGCGAAATAAATGCCTTCATTTTGGAGATGTTTGCGACGCGCGATGAAATGAGGCCTCACTGGTCCCACGATTTCTTGGAAGCTGCTTTCGATTGCTTCCCGCATTTAGAGTACTGCGCAACTCTTCTTCCTTTCTCACATCCGTGCTATCAATTCCTTCAACATTTTGTGGTATTGTAAATTAACTAATGAGATATTTCGATTACTTGAGTGTACAGAGTGTCCCAATTTTAAATGGCCAAACTTCGAGAGCGTCTAGGAAATCGACAAACTAAGAAAAAGTCTTTTAGGGATATGCTTGTTCTTCCTTCGTTTTGAAGAAAATCACAAAAAGTGATAAAACGTAATTTTCGGAATATTATTGTTTACAAGACGGAACATTATTATTTTCGTACGACTTGAGGGATAATATATGCAGAGGCAATGCGAGAGTATGCGCGCCGATTTCCAGACAGAAGAGCGCCAGATCGGCGTGGCGAGTCAATGGCTACGTTCAGCAGAGAAAATTAATCAGTTAGCGCTTAGTGATTCTTTAATATGATTGGTTCTTGTCTTTAGTTCTTCGCAAAATCTAAGTGTAGGAACCAATCGTATTAAAGAATCACTAAGCGTTAACTGATTAATTTTCTCTGCTGAATGCAGTCATTACATTGACCAGATTAATGTTTGACCGCAACACGAACTGTCCGTACAAGATGCAATGCGTGTATTGCTGCAAGAGGCCAACATTTTGAATAACCTGCATTAAGCAAGTGACAAGACAAAGTGAATAAATAAGTGTGAATAAATAAGTAATAAATAAGTGCAAAAATGAAAACTACGTTTTGCCTTTTTTGCGATTTTATCCAAAACGAAGCAAAAACGAGCATATTTCTAAAGAACTTTTTTTTCTTAGTTTATCGATCTCCTCTACATACACGTTCCCGAAGTTTAGCCATTTAAATTCGGGGCACCCAGTATAAGAAAAAAGGAACTTTAGGAGCACTTCTCTTTTTAATCTCACAATCAATAATAAGAAAAATAAAAAATGAAAATGCAGCGCGTACCGTTGAGATGTAATAGAGATTTCCCTATGACGCTGTACGTTCTACACCGAACGGTTGTTTGCGAGGAGATGACGTGTCGCCGTGCCCGAACACAAGACCGTGAAGCTATAGAGAGACTCTTGTTCACTACATCAACAAAACATGAGGTCTTGGTTGATTTTGATTTTGCCATGGATCCTCTACAGGCTGTACAACGTGATTGTTTCGTCTTTGAAAGTAACGATACAATACTGGGGCTCGCTATACTGTGGTTATTACGTATTCCCTTGTAGCTCTTATATCGTGAAAGATATTCAAATATTCAAATGTGTTTCCCTTATTTTATGTTGTAGCGCCGAAAGGCAGGTAAATTTCATTACGAATCATTACCATATAGAGGATTACGTGTCTGTTCAGAGTATTCCTCAAAATGATTACGGACGTCTCTTGCATTTTGTTCTTATGCCAATTTTTTCCGCTTACCATCGCTTCTTCTTCCGTGAGATCGCACGTTTAAGCGAGTTAACGGTAATATTTTATCGGCTTCATCACAAAGATGAGACCGTATTGGTAAGCAGTAACAATAGTATACGCAATAACAATAGTTGTGTTTCTAGTAAGTAAGAGCACCGAATTTTTTCATCTCATTATCCCACAAAATTATATATTATATAAAAAATCATTTCGACGCGCATTTTAAAGGATTATATACATAGTAGGTATATAAATTTATACAGAATCATACAAGCACTTAAGATTCAGCTAGACTGTTTAGGCATTGATTTCTATAGGTTGTGTTTCTCACATACGGTCCTAAGATCTATGGTGCGAAAGGGGAGACGTTATTAGTTCTATTTATATCATTCTATCCTTGTTTTACGTCTAATAAACAATAGAGATAGAATGACAGCTTTTCTCCGACCGCACCTATAATATCATATATTATATAATTATATATTATATTACAAATGAAAGCTAAAACTGTTTAATCGGAAAATTATTAGAGCCTAATTACCATCGTATATGTTACTCGTAGACATGGATATATCCTTTGGTATCCTGTTTGAACGATATGATTCCGGTTGATCCTCGTAGACAAGCTGAATATGAATTCCCGATCATTGTTCGGGAAAACTCCAATAGTTGTGAAAATAATACAAAAGGTGAAAGAAATGATGTTGCGAACGATGAATTTTCTCTATTTATGACGTCGCCGAGATTAGCAATGATGCTACGTACAATTATCGATACGAGGATCGTTGTCGTTGGAGCATCGGACTGCGGAATTGCTTTCGCGGAGTATCTGGCTTTACGGTAAAATGTTTTCAACTATAACACACCTGCGGTATATTGCGTGTTTATGATACGAAGCTTACCAAATGTATAGTTTTTTGTATGATAATATAACGTTTCAAAAGTAGATATAATATATGCGTTTTCTCTCCTAACTATTCTCAATATTGAATTCTGTAGATTAACGCAGCGTTATACTCAATTGACAAACCTTACGTTAATATCGCCGCATGGTATACCATTTGATAACGAATCGAGTCGTTCAGATTGCTGCGAGTACTTGCTTCCATTCCGAGGAAGGTTTCACTCGGGATATCGTCGCTGTGTAGTCGCACAGACTTGGCTTAACATCATCTACGGAACTATGGCAGCGATCAACAGGTGGCCTTTCATATATTGATAGATATACGATATTTCCATCAAAAATTTTAATAATTCGAGTTAATCCAGCAATGTTTACGAGATGACAATCGATTTGAATTTTCTTACGTTAGGAGGGAGAAATATGTGACTGTGATGAATCAAGGAAATTTCGCGTACGATTATTTGGTTTTAACGTGCGGCTTACAGTATCAGAACTCGACATTATGGGAGAAAATGAAAATGCAAAAGCAAAAGTAAAGATTGTTTATAATATAGTATATGTATAATACATATATATTGCAATCCGTTACACGTTGTGTTTATTTTTCAAGAAGAAACAAGGTACAAGACCAAATGCCATGGAATTGTCTGACCGTAAATAACGATACGGAAGCTTCCATTTGCTTCAGAAAGATTCGATGGTTAACAGGGGATTTCAAAGAAAAGAGTAGGTGCAGCGATCAGTAAAATTGTTACTTTATATTGTTTTAATACATTGCTTGAATATTTAACACTCTACAGAAGCGATATTTCTTTACGGACGTAATATCGATTGTTACTGTACACTTGGTGGTTTAATCAAGCTCGGGGTAAAGTCTTCGTGGATCACGTTGATTGAGCCGAGCTCTTTCAAGTCCTGCAAAACGCACGATCAAACTTTCTTTCACGATTACGAAGTATGATTAATTATATATCGCGATAAAATAATTCGTATACTATTACGATAAAAAAGAGATATTACGATAGGTAATATTTGTGTTTGTCTATCTAAGATAGACAAAGTGGTGACAAATGCCATTTTACAAAGCGGAGTTCAAGTTTTTTCCGAATGGACCATGATCGATTGGACTTTGATGGAAAATGATGATGCAAAGTTCATGATCGAGAGTATTACGATTGAAAAAGAGGGAAA
>NW_017257469.1:82329-83533 GCF_001594055.1 Mycetomoellerius zeteki | reverse complement strand
ACGCTCTTTTCAACTTCTACAAGAAAACGATCGATTTAAACGCGTTTTTAGGTAAAGGACACGCGAGAATACATTATTCTATTAATTTCTAATTCATTTTCAATTACGTGCATTTAATGGATATCGAAAATTTAATCTCTCACATAATTTATACCGTTTCAGTGTTTTGTCGAGCTGGTCTCATTTTCGATGGTTCATTAGTAATAGACCCAGAATATCGCACCAACGATCCGTTTATTTTTGCCGCTGGTACCGTAACGAAATATTCCCGAAAATTTTATGCTGACGTCTGGCAGCACAAATATTACAATAGCATGGAAGTTGGAGAGAGAGTTAGTAGAAAAGAGATTCTTTTTTTTTTAAGGAGATGTATAGTATCTTTTTCAATCAAACTCATCTTTTTCAAACTAAACTAGTTATCTTTTTGTTATCAAACTCGTAATACATTTTTATTTCTTACCATCCCTCGCTGTGCATTGGAAGCTCGCTCAAATTTTATGGAAAGTGATCGAGTGGGACATGCAAGTTCCCGAGCGAATATCAAAAAAGAAAGAGAAGATCATGTATTTGACACCATCGACATTCCGTGCACCTATCGTAACCACTTGCATTCTGCCAGGTGATTATCATTACTTGCATGTACGTAAACCCGGAAAAGCAACTTGGGATAATACGACGAAGATTAATCACAACGTGAGTTAACGCTTCAAATCGGTTTTTGTATCGAAATGCAAATAATGTTATTTGAAGAGGTTCTTTGTTATGGCTTTCTCTCTTTTTTTTTCTTTCGATCTGTGTAAGACGTAAGTCGTTGCATTAATGTTGATTTTTTTCGTGTATTATTTGTAACCGGTTCTTGCGAATCTGAAATTGGATATTTTCGTATCCGATTGAATATGTACGACGCTGTGGAAAGTGTAACTTGCGCAAGCAAAAAGGTAATTCCGAAACTAATTAGACAAACAATACTCAACAATTGTTCTAGAGAAATTTTATATGTCACGCGATATTCGTCTTGCGATTCGGAACAGACGCTACTTCGTCTTAACGTAATGACAATTCATTAAATAAAAGAAGGGCTACGAGCCAATTATAATGTAAAATATTTAATAATTTAAAATTCGTACATACAAACTTTTCGACATCGATCGGGTCATTTTCAATGTAAAACAACAAACAATATTACATAAATTATCGGAAAATT
>NW_017257469.1:78928-81297 GCF_001594055.1 Mycetomoellerius zeteki | reverse complement strand
TATTTGTAACCGGTTCTTGCGAATCTGAAATTGGATATTTTCGTATCCGATTGAATATGTACGACGCTGTGGAAAGTGTAACTTGCGCAAGCAAAAAGGTAATTCCGAAACTAATTAGACAAACAATACTCAACAATTGTTCTAGAGAAATTTTATATGTCACGCGATATTCGTCTTGCGATTCGGAACAGACGCTACTTCGTCTTAACGTAATGACAATTCATTAAATAAAAGAAGGGCTACGAGCCAATTATAATGTAAAATATTTAATAATTTAAAATTCGTACATACAAACTTTTCGACATCGATCGGGTCATTTTCAATGTAAAACAACAAACAATATTACATAAATTATCGGAAAATTCGGTCACATTATAATGTAATATTGTTTGTTGTTTTACATTGAAAATGACCCGATCGGTGTCGAAACGTTTGTATGTACGAATTTTAAATTATTAAATATTTTACATTATAATTGGCTCGTAGCCATTCTTTTATTTAGTGATTTATTCTGATTGAGTAATAACAATTGTTTTTCAGACATTCCGAGTGCAGGACATGATCGTTTTATATGGAAAACATGAGAGCATGTTAAACGAATTGAAATTCCGTTTTCGAGTAAGCGCCTAACTGACGATACAGTATTGAAATATTAAAGAGCGATGTTATATATATTTCTTAATATTTGCGCGTGTAAATGTCTCGCCTTTTAAAAATAATTTTTCTTCAGAATTCAGAAATCTCAGATTTCTACGCGTATTTTCGCGAACCTTGGGCCGCGGTGATTCTCCATGATAGATTCGATTGTCTGCGCGTCGAAAATCGAGCTACTTTGCTGTCGCGAACGGTAAGACGGTCGCTTTGCATTTCAACATCGTATGTCGATATTTATTCCAAGCATATTTTCTCAACATACAGGACATTTATGACAATTCTTTGGTCGACGATTGTATCCATACATTAATCAAGTCAAAGTGGAAAACGGTGAGTAATTTTATCTATGAGTTTATGAAGACGTCGCAATAAATGTATGATCCTTCCGAGAGTAAGGACCAAGCATCGATCAATGATAACGACGTGAATGAAAAAGCTCGAAGTTTTTTGCGCAGATATCTGAAAAGGATCGAAATTACATCGAATCTAGATACGCTGGCTCGGTTTATCATCAAGAATTAGAGAGTAATCTCATGAATTTTCTCGAGTTTTACGAGAATGAACTACCTATGTATTGTACTTTGCGTAAACAGCGCCAAATGTATATGGACATTAAAGAAAGTCCGTTATATTTCGATCAATAAAACATTTTTTGCAAATTCTCTTGATGAAGGTACGCGTATGTAGAGTAAGAGAAAAAGAGTATTAGAAAGAATTAATATTTAATTATTTATAATTATCCCTCTCTCTCTCTCTCTCTCTCTCTCTCTAGTACGTATGAAAATAGTGACGAAAAAAATGAAAAGTGTGTCTTAGACTTGTTGTACAATTTAAAATTGCTCACAGCGAGAAGTTTCTTTGCGTCAACGCTAACTGTAAAATAAGTAGATATAAAAATTTTTATATAATTAGTGATGCCAAAGTAAAGCAAATTTCTCGATCTTATTGAGCTACGGTTACTACACATACGCTACGGAGATTGCGTGTAAATCGACGCGATCGCGTCACAGCAAACATTTCTGAATTAAGATCAAAACCCCGCGTTGAATATATAGGTTCTAATATGGTCCTACTATAGCTCTTACTCACTCCAACGCGCTTGATAGAGTGAGTAGGAGCTATGGTAGGAGCATGTTGGAGCATGTTGGATCTTGCGACGCGAACAAACCTTATGTATACAGTTGTGCTCGATAAACGACTTCGTCGACGTTTATCTATTTTTGGTACGCAATTCTATTCGTGTAGGTCAAGTTTAATGTTTTACCAAGTCGTTTCATAACGGTGCGACTCGCATCAATGCGATTCGCAATATCGCATTGCCTGACGTCTGAATTACAGTCATGAGATATTCAGAAAAAAGTTGCGGATCATGACAGAATTCCTTAGGTGGCCTCAAAAGCTGATAGCATTTTAGTAAATTCAGTTTCGTATTTGCATCTTGTATTTTTGTATTTTCTTCTATCGAATAAATTTAAATGCTACATTACGAAATCATGTCTGGAGACACGATACCCTATAAGCACAAAATGTTCCTAGAATGTTACATGAATATTATTAAAAAAAATTAAAATAATGTTATTATAATATTTCGAAAATATCATAAATATTTTTTTAATATTACAGGAGTATTCTATAGAGGTTATATGTCCACTTATATAATAAACCTAGGTATTATATTTTAATATTCCTGAAACATTATTAAAATATTAATAAAT
>NW_017257469.1:64454-78811 GCF_001594055.1 Mycetomoellerius zeteki | reverse complement strand
AATTAAAGTAAATGCTGTTATAATACTTTCTAATGTTTATACGATATTACAGTAACATTAAATAAATGTTACTTTTAATAATCATATAATATTATTAGGAGTGGACATATAACCATCCATTAATATATTTCAGGAATATTATTTAATATTATATAATTTTAGTAAAATATTATTTAATATTAAATAACATTATGCGCTTATAGGGTAGTGTCTCGGTGCTAAGACATGGCGTGAGACACTGCCGTGCTCCTTTACGCGATTGTAATATCGAAGAAACGCGGATAAGATATATAACTATATAAAGGCTCTCGACGTTCAAGTTTTTCTATCTCGTGTATCTAGCGCCGAATTTTAATTTCACAAAAGAAAATATCAGTTCGTGACATTCTGTCGCATTGGTTTACCGCTCTTTACACATTTAGTATAGCGTGCCAATTTTTTTTTCTTCCCCTTTTCCTCTCCTCTTGAATCTTTTCCTTGGACCCACGCACGTGTCGCGGTCTGTTTATTGCGGATTGCGTTAGTCTTTTTGGTTTATTTCGCAAATGTGTTGCCACGTTTTTGAAACTTGTCCAAATTTAAATCTTGACGTTAGGTCACGGTCGTGCTATTTTTAACGCTGGCACGCCTATCCTACGATATGATCATAATTATACTTAAAAACCTTTTTTATCACGAATAAAACGAAACAAAATTTTTCTCGATCGCAAATAAAGATTTATCGCTCGATAGCTATCTATATGTACAAGTTTGTACAATATATGTACATAACTATAGCGTCTTTATGAAAAAACTTAACACATGCACTTGATTAGAGTGCAGCTTTCGCAAATATGGCTCTGGCATAACAAGGAGTCATTATGTAAGAGAAGCAGATCTGTGTGCGAGTAAGCGCATTTTATGACAGAACAGCACATGTATTCGTCGCTCTAAATGGTATAGAAAATCTATTCGCGGCACGTCATAATGTGAATCATTTTTTCTCACTAATTACCTATTGTTCCGTTTCATCTATTCCAGAGGAACCTTTGTTAGTAGATAGTGTTATCACGCAGCTTGGAATTGTACGTCCATGTCAAACGAAAGAAATAAACGTCACATTTAAAGAATTGAAACTATAGATTCTTTACAGCCCAAGTTTATAAATGCTGCTTTAATTTAAATATTTTTAAAAAGTGTCTATCGTATTTTGTTTATAATACACATATACCGCACTTTTATTTTCTTTCTTGAGGTGCAAACACTCATATTTTAATTTTATTTACAATTATTTAATTATAAATAATAATTATCTACTATATATATATATATATATATAGCGGAACTTAAAAAAAGAAGAAATAAACAGCTCAAGGGGAGTGTTAAAGCCTCGATCTACCAAAATTGTCAACATATTATATATGAGCCGTTTATTTTGAAAGTGACCTAAGTCCATTTATTTTTAAATTGAGATATTTAAGAGTTTGCGTTTCAATAAAATTAAAAATATACGTATAGGATACCAACATGTCACACTGCTTAAGTGTATCTAAGAGAGTTAAATTTACAATTCCTATTAAAATAATAGCAATTATTAAGTGAATAATATGTGTTTTCTTACTACAAATGGAGTTAAGCCACTTTCAAAATTAACAACTAGATTTGTTATAAAATTTGAAAGAGCCCAAGTCCATTCGACAATTTAAAATGCTTCAAATTGAAAAAACAATACTCAATTTATTTTATATTATTTCTTTACAACACTTCAAAAACACAATTTATGCAATTCAGGAAATCTTCTAACTATATAAATTACATAACAATTTACTGCTCATCTACATTTTGTGTATGCGGGAGGGATTTGAAGAAGTCATGGTGCTCCGGTAGTATATATCGTAGTAAGTCCATCATGTCCTTGTATTTCGCTGTTGAAATTTGTCTTATATTTTTATAAAGTGGTATCAATACAATATTTTCGAATTTTCTTGGTCTACCCCGACGTGGTAATAAATCCAGGATTTTAAACTCTGCATTCTCATCCATTGATATCTTATAGAAAATTTTATATGGTTCATTTCTCAAAAAACGCATCCAGCATATTTTTAACCAATTTATTGTTTCTCCGTTAGAATTCTTTACCCTTTTAAAAACTGCGTCCTCCAAAAATCTTGTTGATATGAAATCCTCTTGTTTCATTTCATTTAGAATAAAGTTATTACCTTTCCGGCACTTTTTGATAACATTATAATAATCTTGGGGGACAAACAGTAAATTATTTTTCTTTAATGACATTTCTACGACGCCAAAATCTCTATCATTCGGTAAAAATGAATGTCCTAATACTAAAAATTTGTGGTCTATGATTTCCACATTATAATAGATTGGACTTAGGCCACTTTCAAAGTAATGTTTTTAATTATTGAAATAATTGCGAAAATTTATATGTCAGAAATTATCGTATACTCTGAATATACTTAACCGCAAAATATTGTTTATGACAGCTAACTTCAAGTTGTACACGCTAGTACAGTCAACAACAAAAAATTGACAAATGGACTTAGGCCACTTTCAAAATAAACGGCTCATATGTACATATTATATATGTTATGTCGCATTATATATTGTATTACATTGCATCTCATTTCTTCATTAGTTGACCTTTTCATTAATACGGAATACATTTTCTTTTCATAAGGGAAACATGCTGAGGTCTTACCCCGCGCGATATTCTACTAGCGGAGCTAGCAGTGGTACTCGAGTGATTCGTTTGACGGTGGATCAGGAAGCAGTTCTTCAAGAGCAGTTTAACAGATGGCCAAGAGCACCTTATACCGCGGACATTGTACTCCTCGCAGCTGAAACAGGTCTTTCCGAGGCGGACGTTGAAGTAAGTAAACACGTATCAATTATATACTATTAAATATGTATAATAAATATTAGATATAAAGGTAAGAGAGATATTTGAATGAAACAAATCAAGCGAGTGAGATACATCGATAAAGATACGTTGCAACTCTTGGTTTTTCTTCTAGGGATGGTACGCTATCAGATTGGCTCAGTGGCGGAAAGAACAAGGTCTCGGCGGGAATCTGGGCATACACTGATGATCGTACGAGAGCGCTCGCTATGTGCGCTAAACTCTCGTCTCACTTTTGTACCTGAAACTCTTATACGTATACGGACAGATGTAATGGACCGATAGCAAATTATGAGCAATGTACTTCTTTCCCTTAAACTCGCAGGTCTTAGTCTAAATTTTATTGTATTCATAGAAGAGAGTTTTATTACTTATTGTAAATGTGTAACAGAAAAAAATGACGTTTGCGTAGAAAATAAATTACTAATTGTACGAACGCGTAACATATTTATACATAATATATTCAAGACGTTGAAAATAATTGCAATTTTCCACATTTTCTAAACAAAGAAAGATTACTACAAACGATCATGAGAAGATTATAAGAATGCTTTTCTTAACATATATTCTTAACTTGTAATTTAGTTATTAAATTTGATGAAATAACAATTACTCGAAAATAATTAAGCAAGTAAATTTAATTGAAATATTAAATCCAATTACTTGTACTTACGCATCTACGCTGTAATTATGAAATAACGGGTGGGAAAAATGAAGCTGCGTGTGCGTACGTGTGTGTGTGTGTGTGTGTGTGTGTGTGTGTGTGAGAAAGAAAGGGAGGAGGATGGAAGAATTTCTAAAATCTTGAAAGTAAAACGGGTAGCATCGTTTATATTAAAGGAAATTGGAGGTTTATTATACCAATGGCCAGTCTATGTACAGAAATGTTTTATTCTTAAATTATGCACAAATTGCAATCAATACAAATGTATCTGAAACAAGCAAGTTGGGGGATATCTCAGTTTTTTTGGCTGTCATAAGAATATTCAGATAAAATGACAGCTGTTTTGTTAGGTGTCGATATATTGCATCAACCGCCATGTGTTTTTGCAAAATTCATGAGACACGTCCGATTAGTTGTTGTCATATCCGGAAGAAGAAACAACTGTTTTAAATTGATAACTGATTTTTAATAATGTTGATAATCAATTTAAAACAATTGATCATATCTATTTTATAGCTTAGTATAGTAAAGCTAGTTTATTTGTTCAGACATCCACATTTCGACTAAGTAGTATTATAGTAATAAAGGTATGCGCTAAGTCTGCACTTTAGCTAGATATCATAAAACATGTATCATTCCTTCTCTGGCACATCATACATTGGTATTACTAAGTATACGTTTACTTTCTTTTTAAATCATGCGAAACAATGCAGAAACAAACTCGATATCGAATTCTAAAGTTTGATATAGTATGCTTAGACTGTAGTAAAAGTAAAAAAAAATTAAAAGAAAAGAAAAGAGAGAAAAGAGAAAGAAAAGACTAAATTACGTGAAAAGTGTATTCGGAAATAAAAACCGACTCCTTGTGCACATCTGATCGTGTTAGATTCGAATAAGTCATTTTTGCAATCATCATGATACTATTAATCAACACAGCTTTGAAACGTAAAAATCTAGTGTTGTTAAATAACTCTACTAATAATCGTAAATCAAAAACTCAATTTCCTCAAGTAAATAGAAAGGAACATCATTGGGAACACCTTTGAACCAGAATTTCTTAGAGCTGCCGCCTACCATTGTTATAATTAACAACGGAAATCCATACACATTTTCCTGGTATCGCGTCGAGTTGCATCTTAGTTATGTCGCATTCGTTTCAGTTTTCATAATTATCTCCGATATATAGCGCATCAGAATAACGAGGTTACGTCAATATAAAGTAATAAAGTATCAAAGCAACTAGATATATCTTTACGTTAATACGGAACATTCATGAAAAGTACGTAGAATAATTTGGTGCCATTTAATTTGGTTATTATAAGCTAAACTAAATAAATTCGACATCATGGAATGATATCGGGAGCACACTGCAAATATTGTATTCTATATAAGTACTGAGCGACATATCTAGATGAAAACTTATCCAGAGCGATAATTGACGTACGAGCCGCGATTATCCAGCCTAATATTGGATCGTTAAACGTTAACGAGTGACCAAGGTGTACCGCGTACGGTACATCCGAAGCACTGCCACATAAGTTAGGAGCTTGGTATAAAAATGAGGCACAGTTTCACAATCAGGGAATCCTTCTTACCAAATGCTATCCTCTATCTCCCAATGAATGTATCCGTATATCAAACATGACAGTGTAATTACCATCATTAAACTAAACCATGCATGGATATTAATATGTGTCCTTAAATGTGTTTAAGGAGAATGACGATTTCTTAAACAACTGTCGTATTCTTATCGGTAGCAAACAGTCTTAACAACGAGCGTAGACTAATCATGTCGCGTTCCATAATCGTGTAGTCCTTGCGTCGGTATGCGTCATGTTACGTGCTGGGAGTTAATAGCTCTCATCAGGTGTAACGTAGCAACGTTAGTAGCAATTGGCGACAACGCAACGGTTGCTTAGCCACTGGTACCATTAACCAGAGCTTCTTTAGGCTTATTGCTCTGCTGCATACGAGGAGGACGAGACCGATGTTCTCTTTGGCCTTTAGGTCCTTGCGAACTGTTGTTAGACAAGGATACGTCGTTCGCGGGTGTTCCTTCCTTGCTATTCATTGTTGATTGGTCGCACGGGCCGGCATTACTGCCTAAACAAATTTATAGATTAACTCTGAATGTTTTCGTATGTACAAGTGTGCGCGTCAGCCTATTGATCGAGCACTGGAAAATGGATATAATCTGTTTCTTTGTACAACCGATCGTCCTAAAGAAATGCTCACGCGAGCTTTATACTAGAAGATAGGCCTACCTGTCTGACTAGCACTCATTGGCGTTGAGCTTCGTTGCCGCGAACGCCGAAGTCGTCTTCGTCTTATTCCTTTAGCTCCTCCCTCCACACTCGATACTGATTCTATACATACACAAACCATTGTGACCATCTGTCTCGAACTCGCAACTGACGTTTAAAGATAAACTTAATCATAGATAGCAAAAGCTGCACTGCATACGTTAGTAGCATGCAATAGAATATATATTCATATAGATTTGATGATAACATTAGTGTTAGATGGTCACAAGAGTTTGCTCCGCATTTCATGCCAATCTTAAAGCATTCTGATACGCGTCACACGTTGCTTTGTCTTTAGGACGAAACGGTTAGAATTGTCATCAACATGTATGCGTCTATTCTTCATTCGCTTGCTTTCTCTCGTCACACATACGCACGCGCGCGCGCATGCATGTTACCAATAAATATTACCTCTATCAATGCTTGAAACGTCTTGGCTGTCTAAAACAGTGTCTTCGTCATCGGTAGTACGACGACGTTCGTCTCTACGATCTCTACGTTGGGTTGGAGGACGACCTTGTCTACCACTCATGTACCCTGAATTACCGGCTCCCTGATGACCACCTCTTGGCGGTAAATCCCGAACACGATCCTCACTGCCGTCCAAAGTATCTCTACGTAATCCTGAAGAATGCCCGGTTAATTGTTAAATTTCTAATTCATATAGACAATTATAATATTTCACTTGCATTCATATCATCTAGTGACTAATTTGTTAGATATGCCTTATACAAAAAAGACCATAATCAAATCAAAATAAACGACACAATAATTCTCTAGCAAAACCTTTACAAAATGTAAATATTACATTACAAATTATCGAAATTTACATTTTATTATTTTGGTAATTAAAACTCGGTGCCATCTATCTGTGTGTTATAAAATTACCGGCATTGTGTCTGGTAGGGGCTCTACCCCGAGATCCGCGCCCTCGAGACTGACCACCACGACCTCCACGACCGCTGATACCTTCTTCGGGTCCTGCAACCATTCCTCGTCTTGTGGGAGGAAAGCTGGGCATCGGTCCTGTAGTCGATCCGTGCATGCTTCGTAGTTGTTGATCAATTTCTAATTTTTCTTGTCGCAGTTGTTCTACTTCCTACATAAATTATACGAGGTGATCAAATCCCATGATCAAACTCGCAATTTATTTTGCGACTCCTTTCTGGGATATCGGTTTTATATGAAATATTTCAGAGAGGATTAGTGCATTGATATACAGTTACCTTTAAATGTGCCAAATGGTATTCCAACAGAACTTTGGCATTGGCGATGCTTTCGACAGTGCCAACAAAGACAAAGGGCACCTGACCCTCCTCTCGTGGAATCGTTGGTTGAGGTTCGTTGTCTCCTTCTATTTTTACTCTTACCTGTAATACGTAGTTATTAAAATTGCGCTAATAACGCACTTAATGATACGGATTATTAGTATGAGACGCTTAAAATCGTATTTCATATCCATACCATCAGTTTTCAGTCACTGGCGTTTGTCATTTCCATCAATAGACTTGTCGATCAGTCTGCGAAAATTTGCTTAAATATTCTTTACACCCTTTATACTCCCAAAAGTATTTGTTTTCAGTAAAAGAAAATAATTTCTCGATATTTTTACCTTTTTTCAAACATCATCTTTTAGATAATTTATGTATCTTCTTACAATCACTATATATCATGATATTATATCAAACACGTGGCAATTGCATCGTGTATTTATAATCACAGTTTTTTTTTCCTTTAGATATAATTGTAAATAAATTTAAAGATTTTTATTGTTTCATTTTCTTTTCTTAAATAACAATAATTTCAGCCTATATTTATATATCATTAAAAAATAATCTTTTGTTCTACAATTTAATAGTTACAATATATCTCTTGTACATGAAAAACTAATTAATTTATATACTAAGGAGATTTATAATCTCTGTAGAAAACAAAAGAAAAGAATGAAAAAAATATTCGCATGTATACGTACATTAAATTTATCTGATTCCCCATGCATGATATACATATTCAATATGCTATTGCAATAAAAAGTTTTCATCACATAAAATATTCTTGTTACTTATGATAGAAATGTTATGTCGTATATCTCCAATTATTAACAAGTTTTCCACAAATTAGATTGTAAAAGCATATTCTGAAATGATATTCGTTTTAAAATATAATTGACGACAAAAAACAAATGCATGGACATGGAACGACTTATGCATCCAGTTACTGTTTGCGATGCACATGTGCATTAAAAGGTCCATATACACAATGCACACTTAGCATCAAATGCGGCCATGTGATCAGTCCATGATAATACTGAATGCAACTCTGATATTTGATATCAGATAAATAACGCATTCAGAATGAGACAGTCACATTTAGTGCTAAATGTGAAACATGAATACAGGCCTGATTATACAAAATATAGTTATTATTATTATTTTTAATACGATTTAAAGGAACTGGCCCGAGTGGTTCATGTAAGATTTGCGAGTGCTTCCATATGAATATATATATATATGAATGATTGACTAAACTTTGATGGAATAAAATCACAAACAATAGGAAATGACATACTTACTTTATCAATATGTATATTCCCACTCGAGCCAGTTGTTATCTACCGAGAACAGACAAGGCATATGTCATATATAACCTAAGCCCTCGTAAATTATAACTTCCATTTTCAATTGAACGCTATATTTTAAATTTTGATTACAGTCTTTAATCATGAACATCGTTAACGATTTGAGAGTCTGCGTATGTTGCAAGAGTGAGGCTATAATAATCGTTATACTTAAAACGCGTGTTGATAATTTCAGACGATTGCTACATACCCTGAGAGATAAACATATATCAGTAGATGTAGACGATCTGTAAAGTATTATATGTAATCTAGGTACTAAATTTGGGAGTTTTAACAAAATCATACTGTATCAACTGAAAATGAAAATTGATATACTTATATAATATTGTAATGATATTCTTAAACATCATTACTTGAGAAAGGACAGTCCCTACCTGAGAGATCTTAATTCTGAAAGTAATATCTATAAAAATATAGACATGTTAAGTTCTATTAAATAATGATAAAAATATACTTACTACACCACTCTTGTCGACAATTTCTTGGATAATGCGACCATTCTTCCCAATTACTTTTCCTACCAACACCCGTGGGACTTGTATAGATTCCTCGCTATATTCCAGCATAGATCGAGCTTTTTTAACAGCTTCATGCGTCTGTGATTAAGCAAAAAACATAAATATAAACTTTGTATATCAACTCAATATATAATGGAATATACATAAATTTGTATACATTTTACAATTGAGGAGCAGACTTTCAAAATGCGTTTTGTCCAAAATTTATAATTTTCAGAAAACGAGAAAGAAAGCCATAAGAAAATTGCGCGCCTTACAGGAAATAACAATGTGCCAATCAGTAAGATGTAAAATGTTCAACAAAATTGCTAAACAGTTGTTAAAAATGTTAAACAAATACATTTTATTTGTCTCTAGTTAAAGGGTATAATGCACTTCGAATGTTAAGATTTTTTTCAGAACATAAATTGATGATGTAGAAATGCTTTTAGAACATCGTAGAGTAGCTTCAAATATGAGTCTCTTAACACTAAACACTATGCCATCTTTAACTCAAAAAATGAAATTATAGATAAAATACATTTGGAAGAGTCCGCTCCTCAATTAGATAAAAACGATCTGAGTAAATCTTTGTAACAAATTTTTGGAAACATACTAATACAATAATTTTTTGTTATTACCTCTCCATATATCTTAAATGTGCATGAATTTTCTTCTAACTCTATATTTGTAATGCCATCAACTTTTCGCGCTTGTTGAATGTTTGCACCATGAGCACCGATAGCTAGTCCCATCAGATCTTCTCGAACATTAAATTCGTCAGTATATCTAAAAAAAGATACAATAACATAAATTTTATATTCCACGTTCTTTGTACACAATCTTGTTTGAAATAAAGTTTCTAAGAATTTAAATAAATTGAAATCAAGAAAAAAAATTAGAATAAAATTTTGCATCTTTTTCCCCTCTCCTCCAATCATATCTCTCTCTCTCTCTCTCTCTCTCTCTCTCTCTCTCTCTCTCCCCCAATAATAATTTAGAAATATATAAGAGATATTTTAATAAACATAATTATCTATTTTATATTATACTCTTTGTTGTAACATGCCATAAATTTATTAATATTATGAAGGAATAAAATTCTTGTCAATGGCTTGCATTTTGGCAGATACAAATGAATTACATGAAGCTGGCTATATCTTAAAAAATGGCAATTTTGCATTTACATCTGATGAATTTTCAACTAATGTACTAGCCATGCGACATATGTAAATATATACACTTAGGAACAAGTTCAAATATTTTTTAAATGCAGTCATGTTACAATCAAAACACTGATTAAAAATATTGAAAAATACAATTATAACTTGTACGTCACATGCAATCATTAATTATAGTTATTTAAAATTATGTAACACTTTTTCTACAATATGTTTTTATATATTATACATACATATGCTTGTACACACATATATGTATATATATATATATATGTAAAAACACAACACACAACCACACACACAAACACACTGTCACACGGGTATTCTAATGTTCATTTTATAAATAGACAAAATGGCAAAAAATTCTGAAATTATATTTTATTTCTAATAAAAAATAATTGTATTATAATATTATATAATAAGAATTCATCTTCTTAAAAATGAGAAAGAAGGAAAACGGAAAAAAAGTGTGAAAGGGGACTATTGTACGTTATTAGCGATCGAATTATATATTGTCTAAAAAAAAAAAGTAAAATTATATTATTGACATATGCCGAATAAAGTATTCCAAGACAACATGTTAATATTACCTATGAATAAAATGCATATTTTTTTAACTGATACTTAATTATTTTTTCACTTTGTAAGAATATATGGGATAGAGCCACCATTTATGTATGTGCAAGATATGGGATATATCAGTGTTTCTCAAACGTTGGCAGGCCAAGATCCGGCGTTCTTGAGAATAGATAAATAATAAGATTAAGAACCTACGTAATGTGTAAATAACAGAAAATGAAATCGGGAACCGATCACAGCTACACGTATATATTATTGGCTACCTCACCAATTACGCAAAATCTGACTACACAGCACATAATGGAGAAAGATATAAATACTTGTCTTATATCAGTGAACTTGAAGCACATGGATTTCCGTGAATATACTACACAACGCTGAAGCATGCACGTTTAAAGTGTAAATTCATTTCCGTTCGAAAAATAATTGTGTATTTTGTCATACAGTAAGCTAAACTTAATTCTAAACCACGCTGCTGTGATCTCACCTTGAATTTGTTTTCACTCCTGCCTCAAAGTCTGAGACACGCTGATATATAAAGTTTGAAGATCTAAATTTGCTGAAATGAGAATGGTGTAACTCAGTGAAAACTCATTATAAGATGGCCCTATCCTATGTCCCTGCCATTCTGTCTGTTTGCTCTTGATTAATGCATGCAGACACTTGCGTATAAAGTTTGTCTTTCAACTTTATTTGCCCAAACATTTACGTGAAATCTCATCGCGAATCCTTTTTTATACATATGCATACGCATATACACCCACACTCACACTAACACATATATTCATTATGTACGCGCTCGCACGCACGTACGCATGCACGTATACGCTTTATTAAGATACATACCGAATTAGATTGTTATTGAGTTATGATATTTTAATGTTTAATATGCAGATTATCATATCTTGTTTTTCCCAACAATTAAGTTTACTGCATTTGTGTGTGTGTGTGTGTGTGTATGTGGTGTGTGTGTGTGTGTGTGTGTGTGTGTGTGTGTGTGTGTATGGTGTGTACATACAAAATATACACATATACACGTTATAATAGTAATATTATAAAATATAGCGAATGAGTGTATGTGCGAATGTCCATCCGTACAACATTTCGGATATAAATTTTTCGGTGAATTTGATGCTCTGAAATCGTTTTTATAATACTTTTGTACATTATAATTGTTTATTTACTTTCCTGCGATTTTACATGGTATCTTTACATATTTTTTAAGTAAAATGTTTATATTTCATATGTTAATAATTTTTTTCTTTATCATGAGATACATGTTTATTAAACTATTTCTGTTATATGTTGACACGACGAGTTATACTAAAGTAATAAAAGATCAAAGACAGCTTAAATTCAAAAAGTGAACGGAATATTCATATAGATTTATCATATATATTTTGATATATTCTAACTGAAAGAATTTATCAGTTATTATGGAATACTTTGCAAACTTAAGATAGCATTTCCGCTTTAATATAAATGTTGTAATAAAACAATCAGTAACGAATGTGTCTGCAATGCATATGATCATGCTTAGAATCTAATATTGTTTTAAAACGAAAGGTATCTGCTATTATGGAAAGGTTAAATGAATCATAGTGCATATAATATTGTTTCTTACTTGCACCTATTCTGTTGCGATAGAAGAGAAATTTGAATAAACAGTTATGTAAAATTTAAAAAATGTTAAATTTGTTGAATAGTCTATCTATAACGTAATTTGTGACAGAGATAAAAGAAAGAAAAGGAAAAAAAAGAAGAAAATCAAAGATGAACACTACTTATGATGTGCCTGTGTAATCGCATACATGAGGTTACGTGATACTAAAGCGCACATATCAATTGATGATTAGAAATCTTGTGATCTGATTTTCTGCCAGTAAATGCAAACCACAGACAGGATGGTAACCAGGACAGTACATGGACAAGAGCAGGTAAACAATCTCACAAGATTTTTTTTATTATTTACAAAAACCAAAAAAATGTTAATAACTTACCCCCCTATTGTTTGAAGCTTAGTGGACTCAAGTTGACGCGCTGCTTCTTCCGTTCTCTTTAATAGCAAAACCTGTGAAATATTAATAAAAAGAAACGTATAATTAAACATTTTTATAGAGATACTTGAGCTATCGTGTAATTATAAGAATTAAAAACAAATGCAAGAAAAATATAGCTTTCAACGTTCAAAAAAAGCATTTCCAACAATTTATTAAACAAGTCTATATACCATACATATATGCATACTTCTAAATGTTTCCCAATAAATTATTGAAGTTACACACTTCTCTCTCATACATAAAAGGTTTTGTTAATATCAATATAAAAAAAAATTACCTTTTGCGATAAGTTTCTAAAGTGCATTTCTTGGAGCATGCTACTGTGACGATGTATATTTTCATGACGGGAGATGGCCAGCAGTACTCCTCGTTCAGGCACATATCGGCACACTGCCGCCCCTATCGCCTTTTGAAATTCTTTATGTGCATTGTCCATCTTCGCACTGCAATATAACATTCTTAACTTAATTATTTCTTAATACTAGCTAAAGCAAATTGAAAGTAAACTATATGTATATATTCCTATATCTATAATTAATTAGATACTTATATGCAACAAATTACTATTTACTATTTTTGTCTTTTTTTAGAAACACTTTTACTTACAATTCTCTGAGCTCTTCAGGTACTTCAATTTCGATCTTGTGAAATGTGTTTTTGTCAATAGGGGGATTTGGATTTTTGGCTCTCAGTCGCTCACTAGCTACAATTTCAGTATATGTGTATTCCCATCCCAAGTATTCGACTACTTGAAAACCTCCTTTACTCATCTAAGAAGAATCATATAAAAGATAAAGAAAATCATTAACAGATAAAGGTTTGATTTCTATTGAAGAAGAGGAAGAGATAATCTAATAATGCTAATTTGTGCTTTTAGCAATTGCATCACACAAGCATGTATCAAATTTTCATATACCTTTTTAATCAAGTATGTATGCAAGGTATTAAACATTGTATCTACAATGCTAAAAATTGCTCCGAAATTTCAGACAGAGAAAGAATTAACAAATCACATTTGAACAATTTGGTCACATGATCAATGCGATTGGTCAATTCTTTCTTCATCCGAGATAGAATTTCGCATTCTATCGATCCAATTTCTAGCATTGTGGACACAAGTCTTCAGTAATTATTAGCATCAGCTCTATATCTGTTACTTATATATTTCTCAAAGTATTATGTTACTTACCTTAATAAGTGCTTTCCACCAACCCCATGCTTCTTGATCGTTAGATCTAGAGAATACTTCGATCTCCTGGTTCTCCTGAAATTCTGTTTTGGAACCATCTTTTGGAGGTAGACGGACTTGAGCAAATGGGAATTTCGATTCAGGTTGCCAGCTGAAATACGCATTATACTTGATTAGATCATTGTACAATTATGTACATTATACATTTCACACATAACATCTATGTATAACAAAAGAATAGTGAAAAAAGAAATTTATTTATCTGAAAATTTTATTATAGAACGAGAGCAAAATTCTCATGTAAGTATAATTATAATAATGTTAATACTGTAAAAACAGAAAGAGCGTAC
>NW_017257469.1:45296-64433 GCF_001594055.1 Mycetomoellerius zeteki | reverse complement strand
AAGAGTGTACACATGTGTACATTTAAACAATACATAACTTTTAAGTTTTTTACCAGAATACAAAATAAAAAAATTATAGATCACTCATATGTTATATATGCATGTCTTATTTCCATATCACTTATTTCGTTGTATACTCTGCATTAAAATTTTTAACGATAAACTTTTAGCCTGTTATTAAAGTTCGCCTCTTCTTTCATTTCGTGTATATCTATTTTTTCCATTGACATATTTCGTTAATATGTAACACAAAAGAGGAAGAGAAATTATTATCTAACATTTTGTATAGTCAATGAATAATATAATTGTAAATATCAAAGGTACATTATATATATGTGCAATATAACAAAATACAAATTATATTCCGCTCTAACACTATAGCTCTAACACTAAGAAATATAGAATAAACCTGTAGATTCATATGAATTTTTATTATTCTACAGTGAGAAACAAGTGAGACGAAAATAAGAAGTTACACAACAAACTATAAAGTAAAGATATCTAGCATAACGTCCACAGATGCGATACATTGTTGTTGTACAAAACATCGTATCAAGCCATAAAAAAATGTACGTTCTTGTCAAACATGGTGAGCGTGAGAAATAACTTACTCATTCTCAAAAGTTACCAAAACTTCGTCGTCAAAGACATCGGTGACAAAGGCCTGAAAAAAGTGATACACGAAACATGTAGTAAGTCGTCTTTGTAGGAATCAGGAGTGTAGCGAGTAGCGCAGGCCAGTTGAACGTAAAATCGCGACTCGTCGGAGCGAAGGGGGAAGACGGGCGAGGTAGAAGGAGGGTGCAGGGAGGGCGATTGTGAGCGTTTACGGGTCCGCATGTCGTAAATTTGGGATAAGGCTAAATTGACGAGTTGACGATGGCACCGCGAGCGCTGATGCACAACGACGCGAGCCAAGAGAAAATCACGCCCTGTCAAACGAGACATGGCGTCGAGGGAAGCCGCGTTACCTCGCGAACATTTGAGGGCCGTGCATTCGCGAAGTACAGGCTTTTGTCCCGCGAGATTACGACCGCGCCGCGGCTCGTGGCTCGGCCTATCCAACGCCCGAGGCTTCCGCCCGCTTTTTTGTATACTTTTCACAGAACGAACCTTATAATACGCTCCGTTTTCGCCGCATACTTCGACTGTGAGATCCTCCATCTTGCTTTTGTGTGACGGTTCGGCTCCTTTACGGCAGGCATGCCGAAGAGCGGGCGCCCGCACGAGTTCGGGGCTGTGAATTTCCTGTGCACCAATCGCGTGGCTCTTTTCCAGACGCCGCGACAGCATTGGGCAACGCCGAAATAGTATCGACAGTGGTGTCAACTACCGAGCACATCGACGACCCCTTTCGCATCGAGCATTTAAACCTCGTGCTAACTAGTAACTTTCTGTTAAATTATCTTAATTTCACCAGTGTATCTAAAGGTTTGTTCGCGTTGCACGCTCCAACATGCTCCAATATGCTCCTACTATAGCTCCTACTCATTCTATCAATCGCGTTGAAGTGAGTAAGAGCTATGGTAGGAGCATATTGGAACATGTTGGAGCATATTGGAACTTGTTGGAGTATGTGACGCGAACGAACCTTCAATTTCGGCGATATGTATGTATAGTCGGGGCCTAAAAAGTTGCAACATTTTTTTTCGATGAGTTTCGGAATGCAACTTGCTCAATGAGCGATTGGTTTTTATTGATGGATCTGGATGGATCGACAGATAAGAACCAATCCCTCGGAGAGTAGGCTGCATTTCAAAACCCATTTAACAAAAAGTGTTGCAACCTTTTAGGCCCTGACTATACAAACATATATATGATAAGAGTATTTAATTAATCATTTTGATGCATATTGTATGTACCAATTTAGTACATCATTCTATGAGGTTCGTTCGCGTCACATACTCCAACAAGTTCCAATATGCTCCTACCAGTTTTTACTCACTCCAACGCGCTTGATACAGTGAGTAGGAGCTATGGTAGGAGCATGTTGGAGCATGTTGGATCTTGCGACGCGAACAAACCTCATTGGCTGCGGTCCACTTGACGCTACAAACGCTCCGAAACGTTTAAGCGACCAATCAGAACAAAGAATTTTACGAATTGACTAATCAAAGAATGCTTCGAAGCGTTTTTAGCGTCAAGTGGATCGCAGCCATGATAATTCAATAAAAAGTAACTAGTTAAGATCTGGAACTAGTTAAAACTACGCATTGGGTGCATTCAGTACTACAGCCGCTTACTGAGCGCTCAGTGAGCGCTTGCATCTTGTTGGTATATCCCGTTAGAACTAAAAATATAGACCAAACAGATACAAGAACTCACTGAGCGGTTGTGGTACTGAATGCACCCATTGAAGATTGAGATTGGGTGCATTCAGTACCACGACCGCTCACTGAGCGCTCAGTGAGCTCTTGTACCTGTTTGGTCTATATTTTTAGTTCTAACGGAATATGCCAATAAGATGCAAGCGCTCACTAAGCGCTCAGTGAGCGGTTGTAGTACCGAATGCACCCATTGAAGATTGAAGATTACAATTTTGACCAGTGAGGACAAAGGAATTTTAGCTTCTATTATTTTGATTGGTCAAATTTCAATCTTTCAATCTTCAATCTCATTAGGTCTGTTCCATCGACATCTAGAATGGACCGCTGATGGCAATGGTGGGGGTAGAAAGATGATTAAAGTGAAAAATTAACAACAACCAATCAGGCTTCAGTAAACAGAGAAAGAACGATCTTATTATTCCTGCCTCTCACTCTAATCATCTTTCTACCCCCACCATTGCCATCAGCGGTCCATTCTAGATGTCGGTGGTCTGTTCGCGTTGCATGAAATCCCCAAATATTTTTGCACTTAAAATGAGATAGATATATATTTGGCCTTGAAAAGAGAGAAAGCGAAGATGTCGAGTGTCAAAGCGGTGTAAGCAACGCGAACAGACCTAATATTCAATGCGTAGTCTGATTCCGGCCTGAGCACTCAATGAGCTCTTGAGTGTATTGGGTGCATTCAGTACTACAATTGAGCTCTCAGTGAGCGGTCGTAGTACTGAATGCACCCATTGGCTGCGTTCAGTAGAGAAAACTAATCAGTTGGAGCTTAGTGATTTCTTCAATGGGTGCATTCAGTACTACAACCGTTCACTGAGTGCTCAGTGAGCGCTTGCATCTTATTAGTATAATCCGTTGGAACTAAAAATATAGATCAAACAGATTCAAGAGCTCACTGAGCGCTCAGTGAGCGGTCGTGGTACTGAATGCACCTAATTTAATTGTTTGCTACCCATAGATCCAATGAGGAACTAAAGGCAAGAACTAATCATTAAAGAATCATTAAGCGCTAACTGATTAGTTTTCTCTGCTGAACGTAGCCATTGGGCGCATTCAGCAGACTCGACAGTTGAGTGAGCGCTCGCTATTGATGTATTCTTCTAGATTTAAAATTCTGATTGGATGAGCTAAAAGAATACACCAATAACAGCAAGCGCTGACTTAACTGTTGAGTCCGCTGAATGCGCCCATTGGCTGCGTTCAGCAGACTCAACAGTTTTGCAACAGTTTTATGATTGGCTGCGTTCAGCAGACTCAACAGTTTTGCAACAGTTTTATGATTGGCTGCGTTCAGTAGAGAAAACTAATCAGTTAGCGCTTAATGATTCTTTAATGATTAGTTCTTGCCTTTAGTTCCTCATTGGATCTATGGGTAGCAAACAATTAAATTAGGTGCATTCAGTACCACGACCGCTCACTGAGCGCTCAGTGAGCGGTCGTGGTACTGAATGCACCTAATTTAATTGTTTGCTACCCATAGATCCAATGAGGAACTAAAGGCAAGAACTAATCATTAAAGAATCATTAAGCGCTAACTGATTAGTTTTCTCTACTGAACGCAGCCAATCATAAAACTGTTGCAAAACTGTTGAGTCTACTGAACGTGCCAATTGGTATCGTCGTACATCGGATGCCGTACGCAGTGTGAATCCTACATTAAGAGGCCAATATTATCGTCTATCTTGTAAGTCTCGTCTATCTTATAAGTCTATGGTCGAAACCTAGCACGGCGCTGGTGCTGCATTCATTTTCCCAATGAAGTATTAAACGTTACGAATGCTACGAGTTTGATCTCATCCTTTTTACTTCGTGGGTATAACTGTCGTGCTGGAGCTGCTGCTGCTGCAAGTCTGCAAATTGAAACATGACTCTGTGCAGTTTACGTTCACGCGATCGCTCCTATTCGGCCACGACCTTCTGGTTTGCTGCTTATCGACGCGCGTGACGTGCGTCAACGATTCCAATGCGAGAACGAGGCAGTTTGCGCGTATTATTCTCTGAGGACGATGTCGGGCAGCAGCGATTCCGAGGAATTTTTCGACGCGGAGGACGATTCGTTTCATCGCTCATCGCGGTAATTGTTGCCTTTCCATCTCTGCTGATCAACGCCGTACGATTATGTCACGAATGACTTGCACCTCTCGCGTGTATTTTTTATACAGATGATTCGTCATATGTGCCTTCGTATGCATATGTACATTGATCGATCGTTTTCCAAACGCGCGCGATGAATCGTGTATGCAAGACTTCGCGTGCACGAGCACTTGGTCGACATGGCATTATTTTATTTTATTTTTTAAACATACTCTCAATGTCGTACGCTCCGACTTTCGCTTGTAAATATAAGGATTTTTTCAATTCGTTACTCGGACAAATGTCAGCCTCAAGATCAAGACATTTAAAGTCGTATAACGTAGTTAAAGTCGAAATATATACTAAAATATTTATAAATTAAAGATTTTTATAAATTATCAATATTGCATTCATCATTCAGTTGTCTGACTTTATTTTTACATATTTGTTATATAGCTATAAGAATACAGCAATTTTGCTGCATTTTAGAAAGCTCGCAATTTTATACACTGCAAGTGAATAAGATATATATAGCTAATTTATAATTAATTATATTAAATTTTGATTGTTGTATAGAAAAGTTAAACAACGTGATTCCATCAGTGCGGAAAGCCATGCTGATAAAATGTTGCAAGTATATAAGCAGGAGGACGATCATGTCTTTGTAAAACCAACTGAACCAAAGAGCCGCGATTCCACAGACTGTGAGCAAAATAAAGAAAAACTAGTGAGTATATTGTTCTAATATTTGTATATAAAATGTTGTTTTAATATATATTGCATAGATTAGATTTTTTCAGAAAAATTGAGCAGGAAAGACATATTGTTTACAATGTTTTAAAATTAGGATAAATTTAATTTAAAAAACACATGTACATCTTTTTATACAGTTTTATGATATTTCACATAAAATACGTGCTTTAGAAAAGGCCACAGCAAGTATTAAAAAATTGTAAAATATAAAATATATTTTAGGACGAAAATGATAAAGAATCCACCACAGACAAAATTGTAGGCAGAAGAAGATTTCGTGAACTTCGGCAACGCATGCAAACGGAAGATGACGATATTCCGATTAATAGTTCTCCT
This sequence comes from Mycetomoellerius zeteki, assembly GCF_001594055.1. NCBI lineage: Eukaryota > Metazoa > Arthropoda > Insecta > Hymenoptera > Formicidae > Mycetomoellerius > Mycetomoellerius zeteki. The sequence continues at coordinate 58,938 of NW_017257469.1, read as the reverse complement.
CCGGATAGCCAGACATCTTCCATCGAGGGTGTTTATCCTACTCCTTCAAAAACGACCCATCCGTTCAGAATTATAGAGCATGACACTCTTAGCTTACAAAGTATGACCTCTTTAGGGCGAGTGGGCCGAATTCTGGCGGGAGTCGCAGATAACGCTTCCGGCGTACTTGTATCTGGTATTTCCCAGTGCCCTCCTCCTGCCGCCCTTACCCGCGAGAGTCAGATGTCCTCCATTGCTAGTATTCCGAGCAAAGACGAGGACACAACCTCTGGTAAGGTGTCCCAGTCTTCCAGTGTCCTTACGTTATCAGGGGATGTCCTACAGGAATCCTCTGTTAACAGTACATCCAATTATGCTTCTCACTCGCAAAGTGACAAGACTATTATGCTTCAAGAACCTGATGTCATCGCTAGCACAAAGAATAACGGAAAATCAGTGGAAGATGTTGCGATACCTGGTGTCCCTGTTGCTCCACCGCGTCGTAAAAAAAAAATTAAGACAAATGCACCGGGCGATCTTGCTGTAAGATTTATCAATTATCTTTTCATTGGCGCGGATTAACAAAATCCATTACGCAGATGTAATTTATTCTAAGCAATTAATTTCAGCCCTCTGCAGAAGCGCTTGTTCCCGCATCGCCGCTTCCAAGTCCAGCAAGTACTATAGAATCAATTACGAGAGAATTCGAGCACTCTCTTGATATCCGATCTGCGACGAAAGGTCAATACGTCGTTAAGCCGCAAGTAAATACTCCTCTCATCTTTTTGTTTGCAAATAAGAAAATAGTTTTGTTGCATATTTCCCATTTAAAATTTGTTCATAATTTTTTAAATTTATAAACATACATTATATATACATATATACATATATGGATATATGTTTTGTTAGGATGAAGATAAATTGAAAGCAGAAGGTCCGTCTACCGAGGAACTACAAAGAGTAAAAAGAATGAAAGTAGAATTGCTTAGTCGATCGAGCGAAAAATCTTGTAGTCCGTTAGGATCAGCATCGAGCAATAGTATTGGCCGTTATTCTCTAGGTCCTCATAAAATCTCGGGCTTGAGTCCACAAGGTTCCAAAGAAAGACGTAAATCTGCTGGTGATCAAGATATGGTCAAGCAATTAAATATGTTTGTAAGGACTAGGACAGATTCTGGCAAGCGTCTTACCGATATGGTTAGTCATTCAATTAACCTGTAAACGTAGAGATATATTTCATATTAAGGATATGAAAATAGAACGATATTTTTAAACGTCATATGTTCTTGCAGGAAATCCTGGAACAAGTGCCTGTGACGAATTTAGATACGGGGGAACAGGTGCCATTAAGTATAGCAGAAGATAAATTACCACAATGTATCAATCCTTTGTCATTACATATTATGAGACTTACTAAATCCAAGTACATAAGCAATTCTAGTCTCGAGAAGGAAAAAGAGAGCGATGAGGAAAGCGTCGACAGTAAAATGTCTAGTATACCGCCAGATGAAGATGTATCCGTAGATAGAGTTCGTAAGCGAACGCAAAAATTGAGACGATTCCTAGGATCGACTGTAAAAAAGACCATGGACAAAGCCAAATCGATCGCGCAAGAAGTATCACACGCGAGACATAAGGAAGATGTCATGGATATAGTAGACGAAGTCTATCCTGGTGAACAACAGTACATAAAATTAAAGGCATCAAATAGCCACAAAGGTCCGTATGAATTCAGTTGTCTGCAACACGTTCAAGATCTTAGTGGGGAACACGTAGGACCTGTTTGGTGCATGAAGTTCTCAGCCTGCGGTCGATTGTTAGCCACAGCAGGACAAGATCGTGTTCTAAGGATTTGGGTTCTACGAGACGCCTTTACGTATTTTCAAGACATGCGAACCAAATATAATGCGGAAAAAGTCAGTCCTACCCCTTCGCAGGAATCGTTAGTCTCGCAGCAATCCATGGAAGATCCTAATATCGTGGCTAGTGCCTTCAACGAGATAGAAGGAACAAAAAGTCCATTCATGCCAAAGCCATTTTGCACATATACCGGCCATACCTCGGATCTGCTCGACGTCTCGTGGTCCAAAAACTATTTCGTTTTATCTTCATCGATGGATAAAACTGTACGGCTTTGGCATATATCCCGTAAAGAATGCTTATGTTGCTTTCAACATATCGACTTTGTCACCGCCATAGTATTCCATCCGCGAGACGACCGATACTTTCTCTCAGGATCGCTGGACGGCAAATTACGTTTATGGAATATTCCAGATAAAAAAGTTGCAGTATGGAACGAAGTGGACGGGCAAACAAAGTTGATTACTGCGGCAAACTTTTGTCAAAATGGAAAATTCGCAGTTGTGGGGTCATATGACGGTCGTTGTATATTCTATAATACCGATCAATTGAAATACCATACTCAAATACACGTCCGATCAACAAGGGGAAAAAATTCCACTGGCCGTAAGATCAGTGGAATCGAGCCGATGCCAGGAGAAGACAAGATATTGGTTACATCGAATGACAGTCGCATTCGTCTGTACGATCTGAGAGATTTGAATCTGTCTTGCAAATACAAGGGATATGTTAACATCAGTAGTCAAATTAAAGCAAGTTTCAGCCCGGACGGACAATATATAGTTAGCGGTTCTGAAAACCAGTGCATTTATATCTGGAAAACCCATCATGATTATTCCAAATTTTCTAGCGTTCGTAGAGATCGAAATGATTTCTGGGAGGGCATAAAGGCACACAATGCTGTAGTAACGTGTGCCGTATTCGCACCAAATCCAGATAGTATTATCAAGCAAATCGAAGCGAGAGAACAATGGGAAAACAAGGAGGATCCAAAAGGTATAGATAGCTCCAACATAGATGTGGTTCCTGTTGATCCTGTCGTTGAGCAACGCACTAAAGGCTGCGGAGGCCACGTCCTCGTAAGCGCCGATTTCAATGGGTGTATAAAGGTTTTTTTAAACAAGACAAAACCAAAGCACAGCTCCCTACCGGCATCTGCACTCGTGTAACGTAATGTCATCTATGCAGCAATTGTATCAATCAAGAACAAAAATGTACATACGAGTGTATTTTCGCGCGTGCGAACGCTTTTATCTTCGTTCGCCTATCGCAAGTTTCACTATGGGCTTGTCTCAATACCAGACTTGTATACAAACTTTTTTTTAACGGTATTTTTACGCCACGTGCAAGTATTATTTCATCTTCGTGCGTGCACACGCGTCCGCGCGCGCGTGTCTATCCGTGTGTGTGTGTATGAGTGTGAGTGTAAGTGCGAGTGTGTGTGTAAATAGTTTTAAGCGATAATGTATATTAATGACAAAGATTTTTTTCTTGAAATCCTGCTTAAATGTTTAAATTTAATCTGATATCTGTCAATTCCAAATATAATACGCTCTAATGGAGATACTGTAATGTAAATTCCACTGAAAGTTTTATCGCATCAGGTGAAAAAATTTTGTACATTTTTATATTTTCGAATATTTTCTCTGCCAATGGACGTCTAAAAAGTTTTTTCTATGTTTTACTTTCTATTCTTATCATGATTCGACGGTGCTGGCTCACTGTTACCAAAACAAATAAAGTTACTAATATCCCACGAGAGAGATTTATCAAAATTATGTCGTAAAATGATAACGATAAATCGTCAATGAGAACACATTGACAAATTGTTCTTATATCGAATTATTCTCATATATGTATGTACGATAAAGACACACTATGAAGGCAAGAGCACCTTGGTGAAAACGAAGTATAAAAAAATATACACATATATAATGAAAAAATACCCAAATAACTTATTTCATTCGTTATATGTCAGACTCGCAGAGAGATCTATAAAAGAAATTTCATTATTTATCAATAGACGTTAAATAAGAGTTGCTAATTTTTATAAATATCGAATCGAATTTTGCAAAATCCTAACGCTTTTTAAAAATTGCATTCTTCTTGAACATAATAGGTGTAAGTGTAACACATCGAAGACAATATCAAAGATATTTAAAAGCTACAGTACATCATGGTTTTTTTCTACTGGAAAACATTCTACATTTAGATAATGTAATTAAACGCCATATAATATATATATATATATATATAATTTTTCATCGTAGAATTTTATAGTAACATTTATTATTAACATAGTAACATATGAGATGTGCTACAATTGGACATTGCGCAATATATATACACACACACAGTGTCCCATTTTAATTGTCCTAGATAAATATCTCGAAAAATACATAAGGATACGGAAAAATATGTTTCGGTTGAAAGTGATTTTAAGGGGTAGTGACGTATTTTTTTAAATGGAATGGCCTCCACTTTTTTAAATGGAATTATTTTTTACATGATATTTCTTTAATTATTTTGCATATAAAAGTATTAACGTACGATTGTAAAAAAATTAATAGTTTACGAGATATTTAATATTTCATGTCAATATGTGAATAAAATATAAAATATCTTGTAAAAAACTATTAGTTTTTTTATATCTCTATCTTAATATTTTTATATGCAGAATAATTAGAGGAATCATATTATGCAAAACAAATCGTACAATTTCATTTAAAAAAGTGAAGGTGATCTTTATATTTTTTTGGTGTCAGAAAAAAAAACGTGATTAAAATTTCCCTCGAAATCTTTCATCTGAAATATTCTTGAGGCTTTCATCTGAAACATTTTTCTGTATCTTCCAAATTTTTCAAGATATTTGCATGGATAAATTAAAATGGGACACCCTGTATATACTTATACATAACACATGCATCAGTTTCCACGATTTATCGTATTCTTGGAAGAAAAATGACACAAATAAAAAATATGAAATTGGGTTCAGAAGAGGAGAAAGAAAATTGCATATTTTAAAATTATTTATTATGGCAATATTAAACATAAGTTAACTAAGAGCTAATGATAGATTGCTTGTTTCAAGTTCCTTAGACGTAACGTAGGTTAATTTTGTTACGATATTGCGTTACTTTTAAAAATTATTCATATTTGTGTCATTTTTCCCCTGTATTATGTTTCTTTGAGATGTATTTAGATTTTTCTTAATTAAAGGCCATATTTAGAATACAATCTGTATAATATGAAATTCAAAAAATTTGACTTGTGTGATTTTTCTTACACAGGTACAATATGTAATTTGCATTGGTATTTTATTGATATTTTATGTAGAAATTGTCATATGCTCACGATACTCATTGATTTAGAATTTAACGTGCGTGCGTGCGTGCGTGCATTCGTGTAAAAATTGCGTGAAAGGACAATGTTCAGTCCTCCTTGTCTAAGACTGCACATACGATATTTGTTTTTCTCTGTATAATTCATAGTATACGTAATTTGGAAACATTCATAATTGGAGCCGTCGAAATATTCGGAACAAGTTTATTGCCACAGTTGTAAAATAATTAAAATTTGCAGCGACCAGCAGGTACAAGTTTTACAGATAGTGTAAAATATGTTTAAATTGTATCGCGATTACAATGTACATACCTACGCAGGGAAAAATTGTAATTATTTTATGTATACGCAATTGTAAATATAATAGTGCATCGATAATGTTGTACCGACAATATGAAAATATCCAAGAGAAATTTGATTTAATTGAAAATTTAAGTTAATCATCATCAAAGATTATCATAAGAGCATGAGCTGACATAAGACAGCATCATAAAACATAGAAACAAAGCATATGTATTTTAAATTACATTTATTCGTTTTACGTTTTACTTTAGATGAATATAATTTATTGTTTTTTTTTTTATTCCTTTAATTATGTATGTATATGTATATATGTATATATACAGATTGTTCCCGAATGTTCTAGGCACTTTGAGATTTTATTTTGAACAAAAAGTTTCCTATAAGTCGAAAAATGCTTCCTTAAAAAGTTAGCTCCCAAAACCTCTGAAATCACGATTATTTATACATTTTTACAAATGTCAGAGAAAGTATATGTTTTTTAACAAAAATTACTAAAACAAAAGTTGTACTGAATTAAATTATCTTTTAAATGAGATTAAAATGATTATGATACGTTTTATAGGTTTTGAGATAACCAATATCAAAAAGTGTTCCTCGGCTATCGACAGTAAAGCTTTTTTAAAAATACTCTGATTTTTTCTGTAAAATTTAGTTTCTTTTTTCTACTCTTCTTTTTATTCTCCAATAATGTATAAAGAATAAGCATAAATATAAAGAATATCTTTAAAAAAGTTCTACTGTCGATAATAGAAAAAATACTTTTATACATTTGAAATTATCTCAAAACGGAATGTTGATACTACAATCATTTTGATCTCATTTGAAAGATAATTGAATCTTCTACAACTTTCGCTTCGATACTTTTTGTTAAAAAACGCACACATTGTGCCCCTGATATCTGTAAAAATATGTAAAACAATTGTGATTTCAGAGATTTTTCGGACGCAAACTTTTTAAGGAAGTATTATTCGACTCATATGTATCGGAAACTTTCTTTTAGAGTTAAATTTCCTATAAAATCTGAAAATCTGGTCAAAGACGTTGGAAGACACTCTGTATATATGTATACATATATACAGGGTGTCCGGTGAATGTCGGTAACATGCTTAAGTTTGGATCTTCCTTTGTAGGAAGGAAGGGAGGATGAGAGTCGGGGGTGGGAATCGTGCGCAGAGAGGAGGGGAGATGAGAGTCGCTTCGCATGGAAACTGGAAAGTCGTGCGTCCCTTGGCAGAAAGCTCCCTGCTTGGGAGCGCGCGATTCTCACCTTCCTTTCTCCCTACAAAGGGCGCACGACTCTCACCCCCGACTTTCATCCCTCTTCCCCCTGTAAAGGGGCGCGCGACTCTCCCCCCTCCTCCCCTGAAATATAATATTTTTAAAGTGAAATATAGGCAAAATGTTATTTATGTGTTGAATAAATATTATGAAAAACGAGAATGATCTCATGTGTTCCAAAGTTCTGTGTATACAAATTGCTTTGTTGATAACTTTTTAACGAATAGCGAGCGACGGAAAAGCTCAATGACCTTGAGGGTCAAGGTCAAGGTCACTCGGAAGTCATTTAGAGCTGACTGTGTAAAGGTGAACATTTACCAATGATTTTGCTGAAAATGAGAAAATGATTTTGCTGAATCTAGTTCATTACACGTAAATTTTGCTGCTAGCAGTCCAGGTTTCTATAGTTAAAGGTTGACTGTTAGTCTACATAAAGTTTCGGGAAAGGAGCTTCTCTGACTTGAACGTGGAGCCAGAACGGAAGTACTGCACCAGGTCGCATCAGTCATCTGAAAGAGTTAAAAAATCGATTTTCCTATTCAAAAAGAATATTGCGAAGGGTTGCTATCGGCTCCGAGAGGAACATCTCGAATTATTTTAAAACATCAACTATAGTTGGAACTTGGAGTCCCGATCCTCGTTTGCGCAAGGAGCCTGCATTGACTCTGGGATTATTGCTTGGAAGGAATTTGACTGATTGTGAGTCAAACGTGTGGCTTTTTCCCCGAAGAAGCTGTCACAGGATCGTTTGATCCAAATTTATCGCATGGTATTGTGATCCTTTACATTGGGTCGGAAATCTAGACAGGGGAATTTTAAGAAGAAAAAGAAAGAATATCTCTACTGGATAGACTCGAAAACCATCGAGTAACAAATTTCAATTTAATCCTACAAGAAAAGTAAAGAAAAATGTGTGCTTCAAAAGGTTAAATTGTGCTCTTGTTTTTATGATAAAAAAAATCATTGATATAATTATAATCTATCCAGTAGAAAAAAACATTGCTCTGTAATCGTGCAAAATTTGAAAGCGATACATTCAATAGTTTTTGTTTTATCACTTCTATTAGATCGAACAATGTTGTTTCGAGAAAAACGCGTTTAAAGTTTCAAGTTTACTTTTTTTATTACTTATATTTACCACGTTAAGGCTTCAATACAATATTCTACATACTTGGGGCTGCCAAATTATGCAAAAAAAATTTTTCAATTTTTTTACCCTAGCAAGGTAGAATGGACCCTTAACATATAGTTACTTGACAAAACTCTTTCTATATCACTGTTTTCAGTCTATTTATCGTTTACAAACATGTATGTGATAAATCGTGAAGATCGTAGTACAGAGTGCATAGTATGACTCTATGCTGAAGATCCAAGGTTTAAATCCATCCAGAACATCAAATTTTATTTGATTGCCACTTCTCGAAAAGCAATGGCAAACCTCCGAGAGTATCTTTGCTGTTTGGATTCGGCGTTAAAAAAGTTGTAGATCAATATCAATGGAAATATGTATGTACATACTCGTCAACACACATGGTAACACGCCTTTAATGCCAAACTCCCTTCTTTCAAAAACCATGTAGAATAGAAAAGATTGAAAGAGGCAGATATCCAGCAATGGACGAAATCAGGTTGATATAGAATATATGTGATAAATATATACAAATTATACACATATGTATTCTTCATGCGATTGGGGTTACAAACATTTATTTGTACAAATCATTGTTAAGGTATGTGCAAACGCAAGATCAAGTATGTAATCTTAGAGTACTTCCATGCTATCTATGTCCACTCCAATATCGAGAAAATCATCGTTATAATCTTGAACCTGTCTTTGTACCAATGGATGTTCAGAATGATCTGGATCATCCGTTACAGGACTGGGTGGTGGATTTGATACGGTGCGATCGGAATCTACTGGCATTCTGTCCATGCCTTCGCCACGTCGCAGTCTTGCTTCTTCTGCGATTTGTCTCGTCGAGAGTTCCGCTCTTGTTAATAAAGCTGGTAAATCCTTTTCAGATCCATCTATAATTTTAAGACAAATTGTAAGTTAATGTTATCTCTCTCTCTCTCTCTCTCTCTCTCTCTCTCTCTCTCTCTCTCTCTCTCTCTCTCTCTCTCTCTCAAAATATATATTATATATATATATGTTATTTTATTTAAAATGAATATTATAATTTACCTTTAAAACTTCTCATTAATTCCTGTTCCCTCTTCTGTCGTCCTGAATCACCAGTTTTCCTTCTTTGTTCGCTGGTCTCTTTTTGGTCATAATAAAATATCTCCCTTATTTTTTCTTGAGGAATATGTTTGTCATTTTTCACCAACCAAAAGTATACTCCACCAGCAGTCCTTCTACGAGATCCATTCATTATTAACATTCCACCATCTTCTTCGATCTTCTTTGTTTTTTGGAAAAAATCAATAGCTTTCTGTTTACCAATTATATCCACCACTCGTTCTACAACAGAAAACAAAACATATGTAAATAAACATTAACTATAAAACGGACTCTTGAAATTAAAACAGAAAGAATCAAACGAGGCTAATGAGAGTACAAGGCATATATTAATTGAATTAAAATCAATTAAAATTGTGATGACATCTTGACAATACAATAAATTTGTAAAGTTTTCATATTACTTTTTGCACACTATTAACTGCATTGTACTCCCATTAGCCTTGATTTTTTTTGTTTTATATTATAAATAAGGTATCTAATATTTATTTAAATGGATTAAACATTTGAGGAGTAGACTTTCAAAATGCGTTTTGTTCAAAATTTATAATTTTCAGAAAACGAGAAAGAAACTCCGCACACAAGAAAATTACACACTTTACAGAAAATAACAATTATATCAATTAGTAGGATGTGAAATATTAAACAAAATTGCTAAACAATTGCTAAAAATGTTAGACAAATGCATTTTGTTTGTCTCTAGTTAAAAAACATAATGCACTTCAAAATGTTTGTTTTTTCAGCATATAAATTACCAATGAAAAAATGCCAGCTAAACATCTTAGAGTAGCTTATAATACGAGTCTTTCAACACTGAACACTACACTGTAGCGTCTCTAACTAAAAAAATGAAATTCTGGACAAAATGCATTTCTGCTCTTCATTTATTATCAGATGCATAAGTCACAAAGATGTTTTTTCACAATCTTATTATAATGTACAACTTGTAATAAAGTAATCAGTTATCATATAATCAAATTGAAACAAGAATTTTCTTAGTTTTAATAAAAGTTACATTTGTGTTATCTCTCTTCTGTGGTTTGATTTGTAAAAAAGAGACATTTTCAGCTTATAATTTAAAAACTACTAATGTTTTCAACATTTTCTGAAATATTTGTATATTTTGATAATATTTTCTTACTTATGAGAAGTTCTTTCCTTTCGCTGAGCTTATTGGTTATGTCAGTAGCGACGTCGGCTTCTGTTGAATCCACAGTTGTAGACAAATCTGCTATTATTCTAACCGAACCTTTTTGATTATCCATGGAGTTTCTCCTTTTTCCTAATCTAAATTTTACATCACGTCGGTCTGAATTTGTTCTTTTATTAGTTAATCTACGTTCGATATCCTTTTCTTCGTCAGAACTATTATTATTACGAGGTTCCCTGCCATTTTCTGCGTATCGTAGAGTAAAATTGTAACTTTCAACATTACGTTCTTGATACAACTTTTTAGTAACACCACATGACGTTAAATCTTCGGTCAAAGATTCTTCCTGCATTTGAGTACACCATACTTTGTATTTATCATTTTTGGTTGGCAAATCCTTCCACAAATGCTTATTCTTTTTCAATTTAAGTTTTGGTTTTTTAACATTAGTCTGTATGGAATCCGAGTCAGAATCACTTTCAGAATCTGCAGAGTGATCAGATTCATCACTGTATCTCATTTTTGTACATGTGTCTGTGACAGGTATCTGCTTTATGTGAGGTCTTTGTAAAATTTTATAAGTTTCAAAAACATCGCTGGGCTATATAAAGAAATAAAATAATCATTAAAAAAATATATTTGTTAATGCCAAAGCAAATTTATGTTATACAATGATATATAAGAGAGGATAGTGAAAGTATAAAATTAACATTGTGCGATGTATTGTATTATGGAATCTTTCCAGCTAGGAGACACAATTAAGCATAGTATCAGGAATACTATGTAAAGTTATTTGTTTCAAAGGGCTATTAAATTTTTATAACACACTACAATTTTGTATCTTTTCTAAATAGTTAATAGCCAAGTATTTGACACATAAACCTTTATTTTAGCAACGAATACATACTCATACATGGTATGACACAGTATCAACTTGCAGTTGAAACGATGCTTAATCTTTTTACCACTATAGTGAAATAAAGGAAAAGTCTCATGCATGTATGTCAAAATATTACCAAATGTAATCTTGAAAATTCTCATCGGAACATCACTCTTAGAAAAATAAATGATAATGAAATATAAAAATTCTGCATCGTGAAGTGATATAAAAATGACACAAACAGCATTTTAGGTGTATACAATTATGTTGACTTGTTATAGTTGGAAAACACGAAATCATACACTGTGTTACACAATGTTGCCAGTGTCCCTTACTGAAAAGCTCTCTATATAAGTAACAAAACATGATTTGGATTATACAACGATACTGTACTTCGTTTATCTCTTCGATGTTTAAAACTTAGATATCTAATGAATACACTTTGGTAAACGTTACAAATTTATTTAGACATTCGAAGAAATAAAAGTTAAGATTACTTCGTCAACGCATTGTACTCCGCTTTCCTGTATTTCGTTTTATATTATTGCAATACATTCTACATAGCAAATGTGCATATCTAAACTACATGATAAAAATAATTACATTAATGTAGAAAATGATATAAATTTCAAATTAATAATTTGGAAAATAACATTAGTTTATTGAATATGTAAAAGATTATATTTATATAGGTTACATTAGTATTTTAAATAAAAATTTGTCAGTATCTAACCTCATCGATGATTTCACCATCTTCTAATGGTTCCGCTTCCATTCTCTTTGAGTAGGAAAATTTATCTTTCTCTGTTTCTTTATAATTATAAAAAACGTTTTACAACACACATACGCACGAGTACGCGCATACACTCATCCACGCAAGTTAATGCTCTTTAAATAAAAAAAGAAGAAACTCTATCCCGACGAAGCTTCAAATATTTATCAATGCGTCGTATATATTTCTATCTGATTTTCATGACACAATGGAAAATTTTCATACTATCTGCTTCTCATGGACAACGTCAATAAATTTTTATGTCAAGTCCAAAATTCTGAACGATTAAAGGGATGGTTTCACCGTCTCTGATTAACTCGTCTACTGTAGAACCTGCGTTTCATAAAACACATGCTGCACATAATGATATATAATTTTATTCTTGTTGTTCATCAATTTGTTCACCGAATATTAAACAATAGTTCTCTGTTCGCGTTAGGCCCTGCGCACAATAGAAAGAATAAGGAATTAGGAATAAACGATTCTAACCTATCAGAAATCGGATACATCGGAATACACGGTTTCTAATAGGTTGAAATCGTTTATTCTTTATTCCTAATTGCTTATTCCTTCTATTGTGCGCAGGGCCTTACTTGCACTTTTTGCACTTAGCATCTACGGTCGGTATTCACAGTCGGTTCTTATTTCAAGACCGTCTTAAGTAATGTCTTAATATGCTAATGCGGCTCTTTTATTGGTTCATAACACCTCAAGGCTGAACTTGAGATGATCTTGAATATAAGAACTGACTATGAATACCGGCCTATGTATTCTCTCTTTTCAACATCCGAATATATATTTATCTCGTTTTAAGTGTAAAAATTACTGGAGATTTCAAGCAATATATATATATATATATTTCAAGCAACGCGAACAGACCTAATGCGGGGTATACAATAGAAGTAGTAGCGGTTGTAGGGTCTTAAGTCGTAGAAAATTGACCAATCACAGTCGAATATGAGAAGAATAATCAACTGTGATTGGTCAATTATCTACGACTTAAGACCCTACGACCGCTACGACTTCTATTGTAGACCCTGCATAAAGCCGGCGGCACATGATGCTTGTTTTTCTTGCTGGATTGCTAGTTAGTTAAGTCCGGATCTATAATAGGTGTTTTAAGCCTTGAGCCATAAGAAATTGACCAATTACAGTCAAATCCGAGGGGAATAGTCGACTGTGATTCGCCCATTTCTTATGGCTTAAGGCTTAAAACCTTATTGTAGATCCAGGGTAAGGCCATCACACGTACAAAAATTTTAGTCGTAATCGTAATGGCGCGGTCCCATGGTGCGGAATTGGTGGAACGATGTCCGTCCAATCACAAGCATTCCGTCAATTGCTCTCCGCCGATATGTCTTTTCTAAACCAATCACGAGCGTTCCGCCAATTCCTCATTGCGCCGATTCCGCATCATGGAATCGCACCGTAAGGCCGTAAGCGAATCAGCTAATCACAATCGAGCATTTTAAAACGCGAGATCGTAATTTTGATTGTGATCGATCGATTTGCTTACGATCTAACGATTACGACTAAAATTTTTGTACATGTGAAGCTGGTTCTACATTAGTCGCATCGCAATGTCGCAAGCGTGTCGCAAGCGTTATGATCCAATCAGTTCGGATCTACAATAGGTGTTTTAAGACTTAAGTCATAAGAAACTGATCAATTACAGTCGAATCCGAGGGGAATAATCGACTGTGATTCGCCCATTTCTTATGGCTTAAGGCTTAAAACCCTATTGTAGATCCGGAGTCAGGGTGCAGTCCTATGGAGCGTATCGCGCGTATCGCGGATCGCGCGTATCGAAAATCTGACCAATCGTGGACGTTCCGC
>NW_017257469.1:43932-44625 GCF_001594055.1 Mycetomoellerius zeteki | reverse complement strand
ATTTCGACCGCGTATATAAAAATAATAAATAATAAAAGACTCTGTAAATATAAAACAAAATGAAATGTTATAATCATGATTATTTTAATTATCTTTATGTTTTAAATTAAACGTTCTTTATTACATAACTGGCTCTTAGCCCTTCAATTGTTCTATTTTTAAAAAAATTTAATTATATTAAATAAATTAATATTTAATATAATTTACTTACACAATATGGTTATTTACTTTTTACGGCTATCCTCTTTTTTCTGCGGTCCTACAGTAATTCGTCCGCAGAAGTCAGTTTTGTTCCGCTATTTTCGATACGCGATAATTTCGTTCCTATGGTCCCATGAAGCGGAATTAACGTAAACGGATCGGCGGTTTACCAATCATACAACTGTTTAGATGAAGGCAAATAAAGAAAAATAACAAAACTCGTTTTATGATTGACTATCCGCCTGATCCGCTTACGCGAATTTCGCTCCATGGGACCATAGAAACGAAATTTTCGCGCATCAAAAACAGTGGAATGTCCGCGATTGGTCAGATTTTCGATACGTGCGATCCGCGATACGCGCGATACGCTCCATGGGACTGCACCCTGAGGGTGGAGTCCCATGAGGTGTATTTATCGCGTATCGCGTAAGCGCGTAACCAATCAATAATCAGTAAAACGCGAAACTATAACAGCAGATCGCTTCTGATTGG
>NW_017257469.1:3228-43675 GCF_001594055.1 Mycetomoellerius zeteki | reverse complement strand
TGATTGGACCGCAACGCTTGCGACGCGACTAATGTAGAACCGGCTTAATGGCCTTTAAAGGTTGCGATTCACTTGACGCTACAAACGCTTCAAAGCATTCTTTGATTAGTCAATTCGTAAAATTCTTTGTTCTAATTGGTCGCTTAAACGCTTCGAAGCGTTTAAGCGACCAATTAGAACAAAGAATTTTACGAATTGACTAATCAAAGAATGCTTTGAAGCGTTTGTAGCGTCAAGTAGACCGCAGCCAAAGCTGGTAAGGCCATCACACGTACAAAAATTTTAGTCGGAATCGTAGTCGCGCGCGCGCGTGTATTTGAATGGATATATATATTCATTGCTTTTCTTTTAATATAAACAGAAAATTATTTTTAATTATACACAACCGTTGAATTAATTTTATACCAATTTAAGGCCATCACACGTACAAAAATTTTAGTCGGAATCGTAGTCGCGCGCGCGCGTGTATTTGAATGGATATATATATTCATTGCTTTTCTTTTAATATAAACAGAAAATTATTTTTAATTATACACAACCGTTGAATTAATTTTAGTCTCACACAAAATCCTATTTTTATGCACTGGAAATATAAATAATATATATGTCATAATACATATGTCGATTTTCAAATAGAGCGCTAAAATGTCGCCAGACAAGATGGCCGACCCCCCGCCGATAAGCTGGTTTTAGGGCCATGGCACACAAAAAAACTCAAGCAGTAAAATGTAAGCAGTAAGCGAATTGACCAATCACAGTAGAGTCCATAAGGTCACAACATAAACAGTAGCGAATCCAACATGTTGATTTCCTTATGCGTGGTCTACAATGGCAGTATCAGTAATGAATGAGGCTGTAAGAGTAAGAAATTGACCAATTACAGTCGATTATTCTTCTTACATTCAACTGTAATTGGTCAATTTGTTACTCTTAGACCGGTATTCATAGTCGATTCTTATTTTAAGACCGTCTTAAGTAGTGTTTTAAGTCGCTAATACGGCCTTCTGATTGGTTCATGACTTCTTAAGACTGTACTTAAGACGGTCTTGAATATAAGATCTGACTATGAATACCACCCTTACAGTCTCATCCACTACTGCTACTGCCATTGTAGACCATGCATTACTGCTTACGTCTTACTGCCTTAAGTTTTTTGTGTGCCAGGGCTTTTACGCTCCGTCCAGATATTCATGCGTCCATGGGTATCACCAATCAGAAATTGCAACACCGATGTCGCTTCTCTCATATATAGGACTACTTGAAACGAGGTGAAAATTACAAAAGTGAGCGAATTTACTAGAATACTGATAATTTCATTGGTCAATACCTAATAAATTTGCTCACTTTTGTAATTTTCATCTTATTCGAAAATACAGAATCGACCTCCAAGTAAAAATTACAAAAGTGAGCAAATTCACTCGAATATTTATAATTTAATTGGTCAATACAAAGCTCCAAAGAATTTAAATAAATTTAAGCGTCCTGTGCCTTAGTTGCACAAAAGTATTTTGACATTATAGAATGATTGAAATAGAAATGGCATTTTATCGAATCCTTGAAATTTGTTCATGTTATCAAAAAAAGAAATTATTTCGATGAGAGACGTTATTCATAAAGATATTCGCACTTGACTTAAAAAAAAACAAAATTTCAACTTTTCGAAAAAATTTAAGTGCCAAGATTTTATTCAGCTTTAATTTAAAATTGTATACCAAATAATTAATTATATTTACGTATAGTCACTCAAGTTTATAATCGCAGCATTTGTTATTTTTATTACAAATGAATAATAAATAGGATAAATTACGCGCGACGGAGTAATATATATATATCTTGCGGT
This sequence comes from Mycetomoellerius zeteki, assembly GCF_001594055.1. Classification (NCBI taxonomy): domain Eukaryota; kingdom Metazoa; phylum Arthropoda; class Insecta; order Hymenoptera; family Formicidae; genus Mycetomoellerius; species Mycetomoellerius zeteki. The sequence goes on along the minus strand of NW_017257469.1, from coordinate 41,835 downwards.
CCATTTATTAAAAATATGCAGTAACTTCACATCGTGTATTCCATTACTTTCAGTTACAGTAGAATATGACACAATAATATAATATAATATTGTTCTCTATCTACGCAGGCTGTCCTCGAGACGCTTCTATAGCACATAACTTTCAAAATATATAATGTACGTTATCCTGTGTTCATCGTTTACAAAAGACTAGATTTATTCTCTTTAGACATTTCTCGGTATAATTTCGATTTTCTAACTAGAATCATGGACTTTCCTTCTAATTGTAAGATATTTTTTATTCTTTTGGTCGGTTATTCGTAGATGTGCCGCAAACTCTTGCGGAAATTTGCATCTGGAATTATTTACGATATATGGCACATCACGTCTTGGCGCGTCTCATACTCATACTTATATGGCTTACGTGGTACAGAGATTTTTTTATTAAGTGAAGAGAATCGTACTTGCAATGTAATATAAACACGAAACACAGTGTCAATCGCGATAATAAATTCACATAGAGTGCACAGACTACACATTACATAGCGGTTTTACAATTTTTTTTTATTTGTATCGAGGATCTTTTGGATATATCACTCAAAACAAGAACGATTTTAAAATAAAAGATGAGCGAGAGAGAGAGAGAGAGAGAGAGAAAACACGCAAAGCATACGAGTGCGTAACTATGTCCAGTATTCATAGTCCATTTTTATTACAACGACTTAATTAATGTCTTAAGACGCCCTCTGATTGATTCGTAACATCTTCAGCCTGTATTTAAAACAGTCTTAAATATAAGAATCGATTATGAATATTGGTTTATATATATAGGTATAATTTTAAAGTTTCTTAAATGTAATTTCTCGCGAGAATCTCTTTGAAAACATGAACAAGGAGTACTACCATTGCGAATGTTTGCTCCAAAATTTATACACAAAGATCCTTAATCGTATGAAACGTCTTGCATTGTATGTCGAAAACGACGAACTAAATTATATATAAATGACAAGCTTTTAACCACAGTGCAAACTTTTGCAACCTCGCTAATGTGAAATATCGAATTTCGTATACATATACATATTTAATGAGCATGAGAATAACGTCAAGCTCAATATGTACAGGATTTGAAGTTGCAAAATTATATCAAGTATACGTAAAAAAAGTAATACGTAAAAAAGCGAATTTATTATAATTGGCGAGATAATTGACAAAATTTTTGCCTCGATTCTAATGTTTTTCACTCGTACTAGATGTTGTTTTTATGAATATATTTTTTAAAACATTTTTTTTTATTTTATCCTTGACTTCTCGATTCAAACACACATTAAAGACTATAACTCAAATTATAAAAAATTTTACCTAATCACACAACACAATTGCTTTTATCTTTTTGTTTTTGCATAATAATAATAATATATGATTATTCTTTAGAAAATTTTAATGCACTTGAAAATATATGTTATATATTGAAAAGCCGAAAAGAAATTAATACTTGTTATACATATTAATTTTTATGAAAAAAAAAACGAAATATTAGCCATTAAACTCCTGTATTTTGTTACAAATATTCCGCGGACTTATTTTGTGATTTTCTGCGACAAGTTGATTTTCCCCTCCCCTCTCTCTCTCACTCTCTTTCTTTCTCACGCACGCGATGAATACAATTCTACTACAATAATTGATTAAATTCCGCATTGATCTTGCTAAAAAAATAGCGATAAAATCTGAATCGCTCTTGTGTTTGAATATGTATAGTCAGCAACTAAAAGATTGTAACACCTTTTTTCAAATGGTTCTCGGAATACAGCTTACTCGCAGAGTGATTGGTACTTACTTATAAATCCATAAATAAAAACCAATCGTTCGGTGAGCAAGCTGTATTCCGAAATCCATTGAAAACAAAGTGTTGCAACCTTTTAGTTGCTGACTGTACATACAGAAGTGAATCAAGCACAATCGTATAAGCGATACGTTCAAATCGAGCATATTAATTTTCAGATTACTGTGTACAGACACCACACAATACAGAACACATTATGCATCGTTGCAAGTGCATCTTTTTGTGATTTATTTTAGTATCAAAGAAAATCTAAACAGATAGAATATCTTTCGCACAAGTACCAAACACATGGTTTAATATGATCTAATAGAGAAGAACTGCCTACATTTTTTCATAATGCATCGTATGCATCACATAAATGCAATGTATTAACTAGACTCAAACGACGAACACGATCTTTCTCTTAGCTTAACAAGGGCACGGTTAATGCGAAACGTCCTGATGATTGTTATTTAAGCGTTATTTTCTCTTTGTAGAAGAGAGGAAGATAAAAAGATATAGGTGTATTAGTATATAGTATATAGAGTGTAAAGGTGAACGCACATAGAAGTAGAAGTAAGTAGTAAGCAGTAAGTAATGAGACGTAAGATCTTTCATATGTATAGATATACTGGCAATGTTAATTGCCTATTTCATACGTCTTACTGCTTACTGCTTACTGCTACATCTATGTGCGTTCACCTTAAAAGTATTTCATTAGTAAAATATATATAACAAAGTTAGTACGTGCCAGTATTAGTCAGTTAATGTTCGATTAAAGACATTAATCAACATCTTGTTAATCAACTATTAGAAATATTTTACCTCGGAGTGTCCGACAGAAATGGGGAATACTACGTGATTCGTTATTGTTAGAAAAAAACAGATTGGACGCCTCGCAAGAATCTGATTCTGGCACGATGATTGATAATTATTTTCGATTATAATATATGTGTGTGTGTGTGTGTGTGTGTGTGTGTGTGTGTGTGTGTGTGTGTGTGTGTGTGTGTGTGTGTGTGTGTTTGTGTGTGTGTGTGTGTGTGTGTGTGTGTGTGTGTGTGTAGCCGATTACATCGGATTTGTCAAAAATTCGTAACTATTCTAAATCTGTATATGTATTTGTGTTGTGTGCTTTCTCGCATTGACTACTCATCGGAAAAGAAAGGGGTTTCCACTAAACCCTTAAAAAATAGATTGATATCTAATGATATTTCTTTCATTTCTGAGAGATTACAGAATTTTTATTTCAATTTAACGCTTCAAAAACGATATCGTTTAAAGATCCGTTTAGCTAATTTATGACAGCTATTAGAGCCGGCAATGTATCTTACCGTTAGATAAAATTTCTGCTGGATGATACTAGAATTATTAAATTTATACAATCACTAAATATTCCTTATTGGTTATTTTACCTTTTCATCATCATCATCATCATCATCATCATCATCATCATCATCATTATCACCAGCATTATTATTAATCTCTGAGGGAGGCTTTGACTTTTCTTTTTTGTACTGATCTACTGCATTAAGCATTTTGGGAAGACTTTTCGGTCTATAAATTTTATGTCTCTTGATTTTCCTTCTCAGTAACAGCAAATATATAAGTAGATTGATGGAGAAATATTATTTATACACGTACACACATATATATTGTACATGTATAAATAATATTCCTTTATCATTACATTCTTAATTGTGACATTACTCATTAAATAAAATAATATCATTAAATGCATAGTGAATGTATATAAGTATTTACTTCAATGATGAGTGACGCGAATAACAAGTGATAAGAAATGATCTGCTCTACACTAACATATATACTTTAGTACAGATTTCACATTTCTCACATTTTACATAGATTTATAAGTATGTCGCTTTAATCGTAAACTGAAACACATCATTATAGAATCGATAAATTTATAATATAAGAAAAATAAACACAATTTAACTACCGTTTTGTAAAAACATTCAAAAAAAGATAAAACGAGATAATACGTATATATATATATATTAAATCCATAATTTACATACACATATAGTAATCAATAAGTTACTGTAAAAAATAATATCGAACTTTTATTCAGATCATCCAGTTTTCTCTACTAAAGAATCGATATCGTACAAATTGGCACTTGTTCAGCTTGGAATACAATTACTTTTTGCTTTAATGCTGTGAATTCCGATGCGTGGTCAACCGAGAATATACATCGCACGCGTCGATGTAAAATACGATCAAGCATTCTCTTTAAATTGCCCTCGCGTGATGCACTTTCCTCGTCTTTTTGTATTTCACGATAATAGAAACTCTTTACGATACTCTATTATACATACGTGACTCTAAATATATACAGCGACTACAGGTGGCAGCAAATCGCACGTCCTGAACCGCGTCAAACGTCTATTCTTTCATTTATTTTTTCTTTTGTTAAATCACTTAATTATGTTGAACACAATGATATCGAAACGCTCTTAATCATATCGATTATATTAAAACTTTGAATTGCGGTACTGATTAATTGGAGACTATTGTATTCTGAGTCAAGTGGAATGCATAAACTGAGTGTTGAGATAGCACAAATAATGATTTTACGAAATTTGAAAGGATCTCGTCTCAAATAACTCAATTTTCTCTCTTTCTCTAGCGTAAAAATTCGTCATAATACAATAATTGTTGTACAATTAAAAAGGGAAGTTACGTGTATATTGATATAAATATTAGTAAGTCAAAGTGAAATAAAGTAGAAGATACAATTTTTTTCATAAGACGTTCATTTTCAATCGTCAAGAAAATTGAACATAAAAAATGTCTCTTCAGTAACCTTTATTTCTAAAATCGTCTCTTTCTCGAGATTTTTTACTACGAATTACAAGACAAGAGATATACATATACATTTTCTAAAAGCTATCAAAACAAAAGTACCTGTTATAATTTGTCGAAAAATATTTTACAAAATATCACGATTGTGGATGAAGCAGAATGGATTTTTGTCTCGGCAGTGATTTATTAGGCTTATTTTCCATTTGATGTATTCGTTATAAATTTTGTATATCGTAATTAGGATTTTCACGTATAATTTAGCCAGACGCCAGTGATTTTCTTTCATCAATTTCTCGTCATTTTTTCTTTCCGCTTTTTTCAATTTACTTCGTGTTGTGACAGCGAATATTCCTTCTATGCAGTAAAATGTTACTCGATAAATATTCATATCTATGGAAACATTGGAAACGATTGAACATTGTTTACTGAAATCTTGACTCCTTTTAGTAAATGAAAACACACGTGGTATATTTATCTTTTACACCGTGTAATTGTCGCGTCACTTTATGCATTCCAGTAGCAAGTAGTCGTATTTGCATTACAATCTTAATCATTTCTATCCTTAGGCACGGCCATGGGCAGTGCTTCTTTTCGAAAACAAATATCGAAAACGATCAATATTTATAATTGGAACAATAAAATATATTAGAACTTTGGGAGGATTGTCGCGTTTTTGTGTTGTGTATGAATGTAATTTTCGTGTAACCAATTTGTAATTCAAGATTGTGTTAATCGCCCGTCCCTCAAGTCACGATGACATCGGTATCACACTAACCAAATATAACATTATCGATGCACACGTATGGTATCGTGTTTAAAATAAGGAACGTGCGAGTACGACGCGAGCAAGTAGACTGGATTTATTCGCGCGAGGGATAAGGGATAAAAAAGCGTGCCTGCGCCACGCTACTTCGAGTGGACTTGAGGTAGAGCAAAATTCGGGAAAAAGGAAAAAGCGAAGAGTGTGTTGTCGATAGATGACAGAGTAGCAGAGAAACCTTTGGCAGTATAGATTTTGCCCCTTCTTCAAATCTGTTCCAAATTTATTCACCTAGTCGTCGTCTTTGGATTCACATCGCTTGGCATTACTTTGCGCCTGGTATTTTTCCTAATACCTACACATAGAACAACATCAATTATATTAACGGATTGCATGTTTCGAACTGTCCATTAACACTTAAACGTATAATAAGCATTGTTTTTAAGTCACGCATTTTGCTCTATTTATTATACCGAATTTAAGAGACAAAAAGGAAAAAAACAAGCTTTTAGTACTTGACTTTAGAACATACTTTGGAAAGATCTACCCCAGTCAGCGCTTGTACAGCTGGAGGTACTTGCCCAACAAGACGCGTAAGTTCTCCACTGGTCGCATCGCTTCCGCCAAGAAGTACAATTTCTTCCGTTCTCGCTAACGGTGCTGCGACTTCGGCTGCGATCTGTACAAAGAGAGGAACGTTATTATTACAATAATAACGCACGCGTTAATATTACTATGTGTAAACGTAATGGCCATTCTACGATAGCTAGAAATTGACCAATCACAGTCATCAATTTCCAGCTCCGAACTTCTGATTTATGACTAATGGCTTATTGTAGAATGACCATAATATAACGCATCGTTCACCTTCGGCAAGGCATTCAGAGTGATGTTAAGAATCGCCGCATCGCCGTATTTTTTATAAACCGCTGCTTTCATTCGCATGCGTTCGGCCTCCGATATACCGACAGCTTCTAGAGCGTGAGCCTCGGCCTCTCCGATCAATCGAATTTTCTCAGCTTCGGCTTTTGCTACGTTTACAGTTTGAGTTCTGTAAATGGATGGTATTGAAACAAGTTACGTCAAACAAAAATGATAAATTACATCTCCCGTTTCGCGAAACTTTTACCTTTTTCCCTCGGCAATTCTTCCCATTTTATAAAATTCAGCTTCGGCTGGTAATCGCACTGTGCTCTGTAGCTCATGTTCCTTTCGACGGACCTCTTGTTCCTCGACTTCGATTTGCTTGCGCCTTTCCACAACTTCTATCTGGATTTCCTCGTTTCGTATTCGCTGTTTTATCTTTGCCGCTTGAAGCTCGTAAGCTAATTGGGCCTCGGCTTTCTGAAGAAGTAGAATAAAATATATACGTAAATACTTTGAGAGTGACTTTGTTGGAAATATTGATCGCTCGCGTATTTTACAAAGAATAAACTTACCGCTGTATTTACTTCTTGATCGAAATTAGCCTTCTGCAATTGATAGAGTCTCGCGTTGTCCTCTATCTTCGTGTCGGTATTATATTTTATATCCATCGCCGACTTTTCGCATTCCGCTTCCTATCGTAAAACAATGAAAAAAAATTATAAGTTGCGTTGACAAGTTGCAAACTGTACAAAACTGTTAGCGATACCATCTCTTTCTGCAAATTGAAATCGATTTTCTTTTCCAACGTAAATGTAAAAAAAGGTCGCTATTTTGCTGCATAACTGCATTCGTATTCCCGTTCTCACTTTCATTCTCTCTCTCTCTCTCTCTCTCTCTCTCTCTCTCTCTCTCTCTCTCTCCAAGCTTATTGAAAAACACACTTTTAACATCATAATCGAGAATATAAGTGTAATTTTTGAAAAATTTATCATTTTCATATACAGTGATGTATCGTATAGGCCAAAACATACCCTAATACCGGCATCTCGATTTGCTTCAGCGACGCCTACATCAGCGTCTCTTTTAACAGCCGCTGTTTGGGCTTTGCCGAGCGATGTTAAATATTGAACCTCGTCGTAAACATCCTTTATTGTGAACGAAAGAATCTCGATACCCATGCGACCGACATCTGGCGCAGCAACTTCTCGTACAAGAGCCGCAAATTGATCTCGATCCTTGTAGACTTCTTCCACAGAAAGTGTTCCTGAGAAAAAACGTTATTTCCTTCCAATGAATTCATCAGAAGACTAATTTTAATTCATTTGATGGATCCAATTATTTATTTTTCGCGCGACAATTTCCTTGTCGTGAATAAAATATTTGAGAAAAACTTTCTCATATCTTACAAATTACATTATAGGTACACTCTAAAAATAACAGTGTCTATGTAATTCTCACTGTGTTAGTATTAACATTAACACCAACATGATGTGGATTTAGCATCATGCAGATGGGTTTTTAATCCACAGCAATATTTTCTAGAGTATACACATTACAGATATTAAATTATTAATTATTCTAATTATTCTAATATTAATCAGAAAGCTCTATATGGAATAGGAGAGGTCGAGACACACAATTGTGTTATTTATTAAAATGTTTTTATATTACGTGGCCTGTTAATTGTTAATGAAAAGGTGCTAATTAACCACATCGATCGAGAGATAGTTTCAAGAAAAAAAAACGGCAGTGTATCATAGTTTGCTTAATTATAAAATAAAACGTACCTAATATAGCTCGAAGGTGACCCTCTAAGGTGGACAGTCTCGTGAACCCTCTTTCCAAGAAACTGTTCACTGGCAGTGTGCAACAATTCGTCGGCTTTCATGATTTTGCACTGTGCCACTCCAGTAACCGTTAACGGTACTCCTTGTGCCGTTTCCACACTCTCGCATACCGGGTTCAGAGTCATCACCTCCAGCGATAACCGCTGTACGTCGGTGACGAACCACCAGGTGAACGCGTATCCGCCCACGATGGTCCTCTTCCTCATGGAGCCGCAGCATCCTCCTATGGAACGCAAAGATGATTCATATGAGTGTTACTAATTTTTGCAAGAGAATTTATTTGCGATATAACTTTCAATAATATCGTTGATATATAAAAAAAACAAAGGAATGGTTTAAATATACAAAGTCATATCCCCCGATTTATTAGACCTGCTATATAATGACATTGTTTGTGTAAATATTGTTTTTATACTTCATAATGTTTTTTTATAAACAATTCTCTTAATCTCACATTCTCATTTTAAACATTAACATATACAAATTGTACAGATTGATACAAGATCGTCTTGTATCAATTTGTACAGAATATCATTAATCTGCTCTCAAGTAAGTCTTAAAACATTATTTATTAATTAATTTCCTATTAAAAATTTAGTACTGAGTCAATGTTTTTTATTCAATTTTATTATAGTGACTTCCTTATTAGTTTGAGTATCCGACGAGATACGACAAACGAAGATAATAGTTTTTACTGCTTAATGATGTCTTTTTCATTTCTGACAACTCTTATTTTATTATGGATTCTGACGCCTATTATATCTAGAATTTGTTATTTCCTATATTTGAAGAGAACACAATAATGATGTCGAAAAGTCTGTAATAATATTTATGATTTTTAATATATACGATTATTATTTTCACAAAAAACATCTTGTGTTGGCTCACATTGGCAACTTTTCTTAATATATTTGTTAAATTATTGAGATTTCATCGATATTCGAGTTTTATTATTATCGGGATCTTATTATGCCTTGGGATCTTCAAATTTTGTTTGTAGAAATTAATTATTTTTTATGAACAATTGTCGAGAAGAAAGAAATATATCGATGCTTACATTGAGATAAATCAACCTTACACATCAGTTAAGATTAACAATAACCCATCTGTATGCAAAATGTACACTATTATTAGCAAAGATTTCGCGAGAAATATTGAATATTAAATATTGAATATTAAAATAATGAAATCGTATAACATTTATGTTTGTACTTCTTACTAGTGTTGACCAATTAATTTGCACTTATTTTGAGTATTAAAAGTATTGTTAACAATAATTTTAATATTGAAAATAAGTGATTAATTGGCCAGTATTAATGTATTAAATTTCTATAAGGGATTATTATTATTTCACTCAATAATAAATAATTATAAAAGAGGGGAGCGGAAAAAATTCAGGTTAAAAAAAGATTTGCTTTCTAGGGTACACGTTAGTACGATGTCATTGATTACTTTATAATTCCGAACGATCGTTAAACGCACGCTTAGTGTCAGAACAATAAGTAGGTCAGTCCCCATAGCGGACGAGTAATTCTTTACCATAAACCGGTATCAGGAGACACAGTAGTGTCTCGGCGCTAAGCCAAGCGCAACGACACTACCGTGATTACGGAATTACTCCGATCTATCGAGACATGTCGCGTCATCGTGTGTAATTTTTGAAATATCTGTCACGTTTCTTTTCTACATTATAGACGTAATCGCAAACAGATAATTTCTAAGGGTGCGTCCAGACTATCGAGCCGAGCCGCGAGCCGAGCCTACGTCCACATTATCAAAATGAATATAGGTTCACATCAAAGCTTTGAATGTCTGGACGCACCTAAGAACATCGTTGTATAAATCTCAAAGAAAATAACGAAATGCGTATGTGTACAATAAAAAATCTAGGAAGCAGATAATTGACGTTTTTTATATAATTTTCTCAAAAAGAAAGACTCGTCGACAAAAATTATCAATTTTGTTAAATTTTTTATCTACGTTTATTACGTTTTCGCATTTCGTCAGTTGATGACGTCTATGTATACGTTTTTCGTTTAAAGTCACGATTCTCAAAGGCGTGTAGAGAATAATGGAGAACGGGATGGATTCTCCAACATATATCGACGTGAGACGAACAAGAAAAAAATCGAGAGAGGGAGAGAGAGAGACACAGGACCGTTATATGCTGCCTTCTACTGAAGGGGACTGAAGAGCCCGGAAACCATAGCCAATATATTATTCTGAAGATACTCGGCTACGTGCGAGTAGGCACTGTAACAAGGTCACGATCAGTATCACTCTGCTCTTCGTCGAGTAACATCGTTCACGGACAGAATAATTTTGTTAAAGTATCTAAAAATTTAGGTATAGATACAGAATCTGAAATTATTTTGTCAGACTATCAAAATAATTAGAAGGATACTCAAGTATGATCAGTAATGTTGCAAAAAAATTTTGACATTCTAATAACCATCTTGAACGTATTACATAATATTATTTTGCTACCAACAAAATTATTTTCAGATCTATATCTAGCTACATTTTTAGATACTTCAGCAAAATTGTTCTTTCCGTGTTTGGATGTTCCATCTCTTCGTTCTTTATCAATCAGAAGTTTCCATATACCCGCAACCTGCTCTCATTTATCGGTATTTTTTGATAACTAAGTTCCACTTCGATATTTCGATACAAAATATGAACATACAACGGAAGATTTATTTTACATTTTTCAGAACTAGTTAAAATTCTTTGCTAAATGTGCTTAAAATGTGATAACAAGTACAATATTCACTTTGATGTCGTTGAACTTACAAAGTATCGAAAACGCACGCAAGCAGATTGACTTTGGTAAAACCTGAATAAGATTTGGAACAAGGCAAGCGGATTTAAGGCAAGTCTCATAAATAATCACACTTAGCGAGAGTAAACAAATTTGCGTTGTAAATTATTTATTGTTTCGGTTATGATAATGCGACATTTCTATTAAAATTATGCAATTGTTCTGTCCACTAAAGGCCATGGCACACACCTTCCGTAACAGTAACCATAAGACGTAAGAATTAGCCAATTACAGTCAAGAATTCTTTTGAACTCTTAATTCTAATTGGCTGATTCTTACGGTACGTCTTATGATTACTGTTATGGAAGGTGTGTGCCATGGCCTTAAGACTTTACTGCATGATAATCTAATTGAAATACCATTCGTTGTTTTTATATATACAGGGTGTCCCATTTTAAATGATCCAGCCAAATATCTCGAAAACTAAACCCAGTAGACAAAAATGTTTCAGACAAAAGTTATTTGACTCGAAAGGGGACATAAGATGATGCCATCGATTTGACCTTGGATAGTTCTCTGAAGGTCACGTGAAGGTCACCTTTAATTTTTTAAATGGAACCCCTTATTTCTCATTGCACATTCTAACAGCTCATCTCGAGAGCTTTCCAAAACACTATAATTAAGTTAATTTTCGTTAAGTACTAGTTAAGTTATAACAGTGAAAAGGAATAAATCTCATCTAAACTTTAGGGAATAAATATTAATATTTCTAAAAATGATTAGTAAGATTGGGGCTGATCCGGCCGATTAAAGCAAGATCGGGGCTGATCCGGCCGACTAAAGCAAGATCGAAACTGATCCTATTTAATATTTTAATAATAAATTTTTGTACGTTAAATTCATAAATATAAAAGTTATTATTTGTAAATGTAATAATTATTTAGCAAAAAAAGTTTCGCTAAATAATTAAAAATTTCATGGAAGATACGGGCCTAATGTATTTGTCACGGACGCTCCTGAGGCCGGATCAGCCCCGATCTTGCTTTAGTCGACGTCTTATAAGTTAGCGAAACAAAGTGAGCGGAATCGATTCTAACAAACATTTTTATTTGTTGCTCTGTCGGTTTATTTAAAAAAACAATGTTTCGCTAAAAAGGAAGATTCAGTTAGCGGAACTGAATCTTCCTTTTTTTAGCAAAACATCGTTTTTTTAAATAAACCGACAGAGCGCAACAAATTTTTTTCTTTGGCAACTTTTTAGCAACAAATGAGCAACAAATAAAAATGTTAGTTAGAATCGATTCCGCTCACTTTATTCCGCTAACTTATAAGACGTCTTTAGTCGGCCGGATCAGCCCCGATCTTGCTTTAATCGGTCGGATCAGTTTCGATCTTGCTTTAGTCGGCCGGATCAGCCCCGATCTTGCTTTAATCGGCCGGATCAGCCCCAATCTTGCTTTAGTCGGCCGGATCAGCCCCGATCTTGCTTTAATCGGCCGGATCAGTCCCGATCTTGCTTTATAACTTAATTAGTACTTAAAGAAAATTAACTTAATTATAGTGTTTTGGAAAGCTCTCGAGATGAGCTGTAAGAATGTGCAATGAGAAATAAGGGGTTCCATTTAAAAAATTAAAGGTGACCTTCACGTGACCTTCAGAGAACTATCCAAGGTCAAATCGATGGCATCATCTTATGTCCCCTTTCGAGTCAAATAACTTTTGTCTGAAACATTTTTGTCTACTGGGTTTAGTTTTCGAGATATTTGGCTGGATCATTTAAAATGGGACACCCTGTATATATAAAAACAACGAATGGTATTTCAATTAGATTATCATGCAGTAAAGTCTTAAGGCCATGGCACACACCTTCCATAACAGTAATCATAAGACGTACCGTAAGAATCAGCCAATTAGAATTAAGAGTTCAAAAGAATTCTTGACTGTGATTGGCTGATTCTTACGTCTTATGGTTACTGTTACGGAAGATGTGTGCCATGGCCTTTAGTGGACAGAACAATTGCATAATTTTAATAGAAATGTCGCATTATCATAACCGAAACAATAAACAATAAAAAGTATATATGTATATCGGTTTTATCAATAGTTCTATCGAATTACGTCCAGAAAAAGCGATTTAAAAAATGAGATGCTAACTTCCCGTCTTACCATCCAGTATTTCACCGGATTTCGAACGTATGAGGTGTAAAGTACAAGAAACCAAAGAGTTCTATCGTTAAAACTTAATACAGCAATAGTTCTGGCCAAAAAACCAAATAAACTGTCCGAAAACGGTATATATTAACACGTACAGGTGATATGCTGGTCGAAATCAAACAGTTCTATAAGACTTATGGTGCTTGTCGTGTAGCTACGGATGTATCCTAACGAGTTCCGAAGAGTTCTCATGATAAAAATTATTTATTAATTTTTTAAACAATTTTTAAGACCCGAAAGAGGCCCTTTTCAGAGTACATGTGTGATATGCTGGACGAAATCAAACAGTTCTATAAGACTTATGGTGCTTGTCGTGTAGCTACGGATGTATCCTAACGAGTTCCGAAGAGTTCTGATGATAAAAATTATTTATTAATTTTTTAAACAATTTTTAAGACCCGAAAGAGTTTTAACGATAGAACTTTGGTTTCTTGTACTTTACACCTCATACGTTCGAAATCCGGTGAGATGCTGGATGGTAAGACGGGAAGTTAGCATCTCATTTTTTAAATCGCTTTTTCTGGACGTAATTCGATAGAACTATTGATAAAACCGATATAGAACTGTAGAACTATGGTGGATGCGAGCAGAACTGGTGTCTTTTCATGCGATGCTGATATATGATATGCTAGCTTCACACATGTATACGAAAATCTGTCGAACAGATAAAATTGTTTGACAATAGGGAATTGAAGAATTCGCAAAATAACTATGAATAACGCGAGTGCGTACAAAATTCGCTTGAAATTACTTAACAGATTTGAAAGTTTTACGAGTAATTGATATTCATTTCGCACTGTCATATTGCTCAGACCGAGTCACGTGGCTTCCTCTTTGTCAATTTCTAACGTGATGATTGCCAAGCTATCGATTTTATTTCGACAGTACAGTGCGTTGGTTTGATTCGGTTAGATGTTTCCTCAACTTTTTAAATTGAATAAAAAGAGAATGACTAACACTATTATTTATATCAATCACGTCATACAAAAAAATATTTTTTGAGGAAGTTGTAATGCCGCTACGTGGCAATCGAAGAAGTTTTTAATAAAGCATCTGTTTTCGTACAAAGAGTTACGTTCACAATTATTAGTAAGTTACAACATTTTACATGCTATCCAACACATTTATTATGTTTTATAAAATAATATCAGATATTTACTGTCTTTCATAAATTTTGAAAATAATCTTAGAAATTGGTTATTATATTAATAAATAATAAAGAGCATTCAAGCCCACACAAGATCTTTTTCACAGAAAATCTATACAGTAAAAAAATTTGTGTATTTGTGTTAACAGTTTGTATTGAATTTTTTAACATATTCGAGTGTTAATTTAACACATAATGTGATTATATTATTTAAAGATTTTTTGTGAAATTGATATTCAATGTTTCTTAGTGTCAAAATGACACAATTTATGAGTAAGTGAACAAGTAACATAAAAATAATGTGTTTTAAAACACAAAAATTAACGTTAAAATTCTAAGATAAATGAATAAAATACGTGTTAATTTTATAAATCATAAATGTTAACTTTTTTAAAAAAATATGCTTCCACTCGGTTTATTTACAAACTATGTCGATATTACCTTTTTGGTACATATTCCTTTACATAATATTTGTGTAACTTTCGAACATATTCATTTTGTGTTAAATTAACACAAAAATTTGAGTGGACCGTTTGGGGAACATGCGATTTATGTTAAATTTAACACATTTTTTCCAACTGTGTATTCAAATCCGTTATATACAAAAATCATAAAAATTTATATATTGCTTATTGCTTTGATTTTATTAATTTGTTTTCAATTTCACAGAAATTAAAAAATTGTGCGTGAGTACTTATTATTTCTTGTGTGTTTGGTATATTTTGATATATTATATTATAAGAACAGATATATACCAAATATGCTCTTATATTTTCATTTTTTTAATCAGAAATCCATAAGAATATATCATACTCATTACCTTTTTTTATTATTTTTGTGAAAAAGAAAAGAAAAGAATTTACCGAGTAGAGTATAATTGTCCGCGTATAGATACGTAAGACAGTTTCGTGCTACGCATTATTGCTGCGAGATATTATCGTATCTCTTAGGGTACATTCTATTTTACGTATGATGTCTATGATGCATCATTTATCCTTGTTGCTCAATGAATGTTAAACAAGGATAAATAATGCATCATGCACATTGTGTAAAACGGAATGCACCCTTGATTTGTTCAGTGATATACAGTCGAATCTCGATAACTCGAATCTCAAGGAAAGAGCTAAAATTTTTGAGTCATAAGGTTTGTTCGCGTCGCATGCTCCAACATGTTCCAATATGCTATTGAGGTTTCGACTTATCGAATTTTTTTAGTAAAAGAAGGTTAGCATATGAAAATTCGACTTACGGAGGCTTTGTATGAAAGTTAATAAGTTTCCAATTAAATGACTTTTAAAAAATTCAATTTTTGACAGTCAATTATTTATTTTATACATATAATAAATATTTTAGGGATAGTCGGATTAATCAAATAATTACAATCGTCGTCAAGTATTACATGTTGTCAAGAATTACAAATTCGAGATCTAAATATCTGACAAATAATTCGAGTTAAGATAAGTTTTATTTTGATTTATAGAGGTTTTCCGCTGCGGAGCGGAAGGGAATGAACGAAATTTTCGTCTAACAGAGGTTTCCGAGCTATAGAAGTTCGAATTATATCGAGATTCTACTGTAAGAAAATAAATGGCACATAATAAAATATTAGTACATTTATTAATTCGCGCATGTGTGTTATAAATTGTAGTTTTTCAGTAAAAAAAAAAACACCGCGAGAAAATAAAATGGGCATCGAAAGTTTCCTGACAGAAAGTATGACTTCAGCATCAACTGGTGGACTTTCATTGCTCTTTCCGATTCTTGCTGCGACGTTTGCCTATTTTCATTTTGAAGCTCTGGATAATGAAGCACCACCAATCGACGTACCGTCAGAGATGCTATTGCCTTCGTACCACTTTATAGTGATAGGCAGTGGTAGTGCAGGTACGCATATGTATCCGAAACTCTCGTTATTTCGTACGAACAATATGTAATACGAATACAAATATCTTTCCTCTGTCATTTCCTTTATCTTTTTTTTTTGCATAAGGAGCTGTAGTTGCCAGCCGTTTATCCGAAATCGAGGATTGGAATGTATTATTGCTGGAAGCAGGCGGTGACGAACCTGAGATCTCAGACGTACCCCTTTTGGCTGGGTACCTTCAACTAAGTCAGCTGGATTGGCAATATAAGACTGAGGCACAGGGTGATGTCTGTCTAGGTATATGACTTTTCTATTGTTCCTCCGCGTCATTCTTTCTTTCTTTATCATTAAATCATTCAAACAGTATCTTTTTGTTTCTTTCTGTAGTCAAGTCTCTTTTTTATGTCATTAAATTTTTATAGCGATGGAGAACGGCCGTTGCAATTGGCCCCGAGGTAAGGTTTTGGGTGGAAGCAGCGTGCTCAACTATATGCTCTATTTAAGAGGTAACAAGCGAGATTACGACATTTGGGAGCAGCAAGGTAATCCTGGCTGGAGTTCGCATGACATCCTGCATTACTTTAAAAAATCCGAAGATAATAAAAATCCTTACTTAATTCGCACGCCGTATCACGCGGAAGGCGGTTATTTGACGGTGCAGGAGGCACCATGGCACACACCCCTAGCGGGAGCCTTTGTCCAGGCTGGTCAAGAGATGGGATACGAAAATCGCGATATCAACGGCGAGTTTCAAACCGGCTTTATGATTGTCCAGGGCACTATCAGACGCGGCAGTCGTTGCTCTAGTGCAAAGGCTTTTCTTAGACCGGCCAGACTTAGGAAGAATCTGCATGTGGCAATGCACGCGCACGCAACCAAAGTGCTGATACATCCCAAAACAAAGCATATTTACGGAGTAGAATTCATCAGGGACGACAAGGTCTTTCGTGTGCGCGCAAAGAACGAAGTGATTGTATCTGGTGGGACGATAAATTCGCCACAGTTACTAATGTTATCAGGAATCGGGCCAAAGGAGCATTTGCGAGAGCTCGGTATTCCAGTGATTCAAGATAGTAAGGTTAGTGCAAAATTTTTCAGTCTCTCTCTCTCTCTCTCTCTTTCTTTCGGATCTCTACATATCTTTATATCATTACACTTTATTAAATAAAGTCATACGTCAAAAACTTTCAAAATCATACATAAGATAACTTTATAAATCAGTCAAATTTTCAAGCATTTATTTATTCATAAAATTGTTCCTGCATCGCTAGGTAGGCAGTAATTTGCAGGATCATATTGGCTTGGGTGGACTCACGTTCATGGTTAATCAAAAGATTGCTATGGTGGAAAAACGACTGCAAAATGTGCAGGCGGTGATACAATACGCTGCGCTGGGTAACGGACCCCTGACAGTGCTCGGAGGCGTCGAGGGCATCGCTTTCGTCAATACCAAATACGCAAACACTTCGCTGGATTTTCCCGACATTGAGCTGCATTTCGTTTCCGGTTCGACGAATTCGGATAGTGGCAGACAATTGAGGAAAATGAATGGACTAACGAAAAAGTTCTACGACGCTGTTTTTGGACCGATCAACGACAAGGACACGTGGAGCGTGGTTCCTATGTTGCTACGACCAAAGAGTCGCGGTGTAATCAAATTGCGCAGTAAAAATCCATTCGATTATCCTCTCATTTATCCAAATTACTTCAAAGAAGCGGAGGACATCGCTACATTGATTGAAGGAGTGAAAATCAGTGTGGCTCTGAGCAGGACTGATGCCTTAAAGCGATTCGGAAGCGTGCTCAACTCGCAACAGTTTCCAGGATGCAAACACATACCCATGTATACTGATTCTTATTGGGAATGCATGATCAGATACTATAGCTACACGGTATATCATCCAGTTGGTACGTGCAAAATGGGACCTTACTGGGATCCCGAGGCTGTCGTCGATCCGCAACTCAGAGTCTATGGCGTAACTGGGTTGCGCGTGATCGATGCATCGATCATGCCCAACCTTGTGAGCGGAAACACAAATGGGCCAACAATCATGATAGGCAAGTAGAGATAAATACAGTATTATATTATTGGATATACAGGATGTTAGTTAAGTATGTTGCCATACTCAACAGAGCGATTCTTTGGTTTATTTCACGTAAAATTCATTGTTGTGTGCAACTGGTATAATCTTAAATTACCAGGTTTAAGATTGTTGACCCTGTGTTAAGCCCAGTGTCCACGATGCTAGAAATCCGTCAGAGATCTCGGACGAAGAAAGAATTGACCAATCGCATTGATCATGTGACTAAATTGTTTAAATGTGATTGATTAATTCTTTCTCTCTCCGAGATCTCGGACCAATTTCTAGCATCGTGGACACAAGGCTTAATACAATTTTACACCAGTTGCACACACTAATGAAAACTAAGGCCGTAAATGTTCGGAATACATGTAAGCATTTAAGGAAATATACGAACCTATATAAAAGATTGCGCAATAATTATTGCGGAACTACTCTCACTTGCCCGATAATTTTAAAACTTTCACACTTTAGCATTAATAATCTTTAAGTTGAGTAAAATAGTTTATCTAACTCATATTTTCTATAAGATCTTTTAATACTGCATATTGATACACTATACATATATATGTATATATACATATAACATACATTAAATATAAAACAAGTATGTACATAATAACTAAGGAAATATAAAAAAAAATTTCATTAGATTTTTTTATAATACAAAAGGCGTGGCAAGTGCATATATTTTTCGTCATACCTTACATTTTACAGGTTTACATATAGCGACTGGACTACAATATTATGATATGTATAATTGAAAATGTTTATACTGAATATGAAATAAATATATTCGAGCGTTAGAAAGAGAGAAAGCGAAGATTCTGAATGCAAAAAATGCAAACACCGACAGACTTAATATAAAGAAAGTTATTTTATCTTATGCCAAAAAACATAAATATATAGTCTATTTATAAAACTATCAAAAAAACAACAAATTTTATCAAAATTACCAATAAATTACTAATCTTACCGTAATTTCACCGTAAATAATTGTTAGATTGAATCTGACTGATAATTTTACATCTCTACACAGGTGAGAAAGGAGCAGACATGATTAAGGAATATTGGTTGAAGTGGAAGAACATACGAGGAAAAAGTAACTAGCAAATGATAAGAGGAACCCGCGCGCTTATCTTCGTGACAAGTGACAACAATGTGTGATAATACTAGTGATGTTGACACTAGTGCTGTTGACATGAAAAGACTTTTAGAAAAAACTGGAAACTCTGAACTTTACTATCTTACTACATTTTGTATATGCCATATTGGTACAAGAGTATTTGAATCTGAACCTGCACGTAAATTGTCGTGTATGTATATGCTTTTAGAGAACGCTTGCAAATGACGGCATATTTAAAGTTTGATACCATGTATGTGTAAACATCATTTTATATATAGTCTGTTTTCTGTTCCGTACTAGACTTCACTAGAACTCTCTTTCTCGCTTTCGACAAATATATACCTATCAAACATGTACCTATCTCACTTTCAGTTCTAAAAGTGTAAGTACATTGATTCAGCCACAGAAAACAGAGTTATGATAACAGAGTTATATTATATAACGATTTTACTATTATCAAAATTGAATTTTAATCTTACAATTAGTAAATGACCGATGCTTGATATGAAAAATAAATATTTAAACTTCATTCGAATAATTATCGATTATTTCTTGCATTAATTATTCCGTGCGTCGATAAAATTTTCCACTTTCAAAAACAATCTTTTTTACGTTTTTTTCACGTTTTAAATAAGTGAGACAAGCAACTCTTATAGTTTTTGTCGGATTTCACACACACACAAATCAGCCGTTCACAATAATACGTAATTAAGATTTAAATTCGTTGAGACTGAGCAGTACGAGTTTAATGTGAATGATAAAAATTATTATGAGTGCAATTATAGCGTTTATTGCCGTGATTAACTATAGTTAATCAAAAAGAAACTGGTAGTGAACAATTATCTTAAAGGTAATTTATTTAATATTTTCGTCAAGTTTCTCTCTATCTTTTATTTTATACCTTATTTTTAAATATTCTTTTTCATAAATTTTCATAAGTAGTCATCACTTTTCAAAAGTTCAAACTTTTCTGTAGGAAGATTAAACTATCGCTCTTGAACGGATATTATCCTGTACGGATATTAACAACTGTTGCTGACGATGACAAAAATATTAAACCATCATTCTGATATCAGAATTTTTTTTCTCGTAGATGGATGTAAAGAATGTGAACATGTGTGAAAAAAAATTAAATTCTGAATTGAATATCAATTAATTTCATTAATTGAAAATCCGATTTCCTTTCTTCTAAATGAATAAAATAAAGAGATCAATCTCAAGGTTGAATGTTTTTTTAAATTGTAAAATCGTTATTTATTGCTAATTTTCATTCGATTATAGTAAATTAATCTCCTTCGGCAACTAGTTCAAAATCCACGATTAAAAACACATTTAAAAGATCCGCGACGTAACATTTTTTAAGTAACAACTGTAAATTTTTAAATCAATCAAGCATATCCAGGAATCTCTCAGGCAATTTAATGCCAATTGTATATTTAAATATCACAAATATATAAAACAGGCAGATTATTATAAATTAAATTAATTGCTTCTGTGAATTATATCACGTTTATCATTTTAAATAACCTGCAATATAGTATGCAATAACCTACAAAATAATATGCAATCTCGTGAAATTTGTCATAATAAGAACAAATTTCATAAAATTGGATACGTATAGTCGGGGCCTAAAAAGTTGCAACATTTTTTTTCGATGGGTTTCGGAATGCAGCTTGCTCAACGAGCAATTGGTTCTTATTCATGGATCGACAAATAAGAACCGCTCGGTGAGTAGGCTGCATTCCAAAACCCATTTTAAAGAAGTGTTGGAACCTTTTAGATCCTGACTGTACAATTATTTGATATTGCATCGATTATAGAGTTTCAATAATTGTAAATCTCATTCGATTCATATTCTCAATGCAAGTATTTAATATATAATACAATCTACATTTATTTCATATTAATATTTAATCCATCTGTAACAGTCCATTTTCATCGAAAGTTCTAATATATTTAAGAATCGCAAGACCTTATTGAAGACGTTCGCGATTATAAATACACCGTGTTCATAAAAGGAAAATAATAAGATACGCGCGTCACCTAGAATTTTTTTCATAATTATCTACCAATTGATCTCTTCATAATTACGATTCAATGTCTGACTGATTAAGTGCATAACAAGTGGATAACAAAAGTAGAACAACTCAATGTGTATAAAAAATATTGCTTTCTTTTACATGCAAGTAATAAAGTTAGTCTACAATCATACGTGGATTACTTATAGCACATGGTCGTGAATGTATCTACCTTTGCAAATTTTTTTACGATTTTCAAAGTGTTATATTATTATGTAATGTACATATAGTATGGCAACGATAATAACAACATACAAGAGAATACCAGTCGTAAAAAAACTATTTTAATATTATATTTTCTGTAAAAAGAATTAGAACGACTACAATAGATTTCTACACACAAAAACTAGTTAAGTAAACAAAAATGGAACACCATCTTTTATCGACAAGCAATTCTTATGTTCAATTTTTTGTTTAATTATCGATAAATAGCACATTATTCATAGGCTTTTCAACAATTACAATAAAACATAAGTATAACTAAACGCTGTTTAAAAATAAAAGTATAGAAACGTAAAAACTACAAAATAAAATTTATCTATTTTAATCACGTTTGTGTTATTATTTCATTCTAATTAATACTACAAAAGAAGAACTTGTGAGTTTTATAAAATGTTAATAAGAACAAAATAAATATGTTAATAAGAATTCTATATACCAGCGGAAACAAATTTTAAAAAATAATTGCAAAAAAGATTACAAAAATATCAAAAATAGCTATCTAGGATAGGCGAAGCACAATAGAGAGAATAGAGCAGATAGTGGTAAAATACATTAAAATCGTAGCCATTAATAACAAAATGCTGGAATATGTTACACAGATTGTATAATAATGGCGTGATAGTCTTAGAACACCTGTTCCAAGAAAAAATAAATTTGTACCTATACAAATATCTGTAAATATATGTTGTATATTGCGATGCACCTGCGTGCGGCATTTCCTTTCTCCTTTTTTTCCTCTCATGTGAATTGTATGTGTGTGTGTGCGCGCGCGTGTGAAAAGTTTTAGTAATAATATTACTAATGCGGGGTTTACAATAGAAGTCGTAGCGGTCGTAGAGTCTTAAGTCATAGAAAATTGACCAATCACAGTTGATTATTCTTCTCATATTCGACTGTGATTGATCAATTTTCTACGATTTAAGACCTTACGACTGCTACGACTTCTATTGTAGACCCCGCATTAAACTTAGTAAAAATAACTAACATTCTCTCTCCAACGACAGGATAATTATAATATATGGAACGACAAATTCAGCACCATATTTCTGATTGCAGTAGTACATATATACGATGGTCATGTCTTTAGCTTGGAAGCTTTTCTTTATAATATTGGGATATCTCATTAATAATATGCGTCCAGACATCACAGACAAGGAGAACCGTCTACAAACGTTATCAATGGAAAAACTGTTGGCTCAGTACGATTACGTGATAATTGGCGGAGGATCAGCAGGAGCTGTGTTAGCAAGCCGATTGTCAGAGGACGAAAATTGCACCATTCTTCTGCTCGAAGCTGGCGTCGATGAAATTCCTTTATCCGACATACCATCCTCATATCATATATTACAGCGTACGTATCTGGATTGGGATTTCAAAACGGAATCGTCGTCCAATTATTGCTTGGCGATGCATAATCATCAATGTAGGTGGCCACGTGGTAAGGTAATTTAAATGCCTTAATTATTTTATGGACAAAAATGTGCATATATAGAAAACGACTATATGATTAAGAATCCATTTATTCTACATTTGGGAAGACGTCGAACCGTAACTTTTGGATGTCAGAAGGTAGTCGAATTGATAATTTAACAAAGAAATAACTTTTTACAATGGCTTATTATTGATGGTATAACCAACAAAAAAGTCACTTTACGTGAAGAAGAATCAAAAGAATACAACTATAGAATAAAATTTGATCATACAATACTTTGCGCGCTCCGCGCAAAACCGTTTTTAAAATGATTAAATTAATAATTTAATTTGTTATTTAATGAAGAATTGGAATTCGAACATCTAGTTGACTCTAATTGGCATACTTTTATGATTCATATATTCTTCAGAATCTTTTATTATTTTTTTAAAAATAATATATTTACGGTTTTTCAAATTTAAACAATTTTGATATTATATTGGACAACCATTAGGATTGTATTGAAAGTGAACCATTATAATTTTCCTTTTCTGATTCAACGATCGTTTTTCAGGATTATAAAATTTGAAATGCCAATTTCATTTAAGTCATTGTACAAACAAGTTTATGAGTGTCAGTCAAAACGCATTAACTATCGAAAGAAAAGGATTCAAAAATTTTGAATATTCAATAGTTTTTGAGATACAATAAAAAAACTAAAAACCATTTTACTTATAAAGAGATTTCCTCCTTAAAATCATTTTTTTCGTGTAATACTAATTAATATCAATAAATAAAAAAAAGTACAAAGGTTCACTTTCAATCCTAATAATTATCCTGTATCATGCATTATTGAAATTTGTCTTCATTTTAATTAAAAAATATCAGGGATTTTTTTTTATATGAGTCACATTCTCAAGGTGTTAGGTGGTAGCAGTGTATTGAATGGGATGATTTACATTCGCGGTAACAAAAGGGACTATGATTCTTGGGCGGCTCTTGGTAATGTGGGATGGGATTACGAGAGCGTTCTGCCGTATTTCAAGAAGTCAGAAGATGCTAGAGTCGAGGAACTCGCCGACTCGCCTTATCATAAAAAAAATGGATACTTGACGGTGGAATATTTCAAGTACAATCCACCAATAGTCGATTATATTGTTCACTCCGGCGAAGAGTTAGGATACAAAGTGCACGATGTAAATGGTGCAAATCAAACTGGTTTTACGTATTCTTTTGGTACTTTGAGGGATGGATTAAGATGCAGCACTGCTAAAGCTTATCTCCGACCCATTTCAAAGAGAAAGAATCTACACGTCAGCTTGGAATCGTTCGTGGAAAAAATACTAGTGAAAAAAGGTTCAGAAAATCTAATTGTTCTTCTTTAAATATTCTCTTTTGATAAGTTACCAATGTCTCAAATAGATTAATGTAATATATACCGCGTAATATATACCGCATTCACGGAGAGAACGACCACACATTTTATGATTAAGATCGGAGGATTCGAGCGTGTTATTTAGTTCCGCATACATTATTGTCATATTCTTGGGCAGCCTAAGGATATAATACTTAATGCATGCGGAACTAAGTAACGCACTGGAGTCCTCCAATCTGATCATAAAATGTGTGGATAGTGATCGTTCTCTCTGTGGACACGGTATTCATACATTTTTTATCATTGTATACGTAATATACTAATGGAAATATATGTATTGATTTCCGGTCAGATCATTAGACATCACTTATGAGGTGATTATATAGTCGCGACAAATCAAGTTGCGGTTTTGATGATGTCGCAGGTCATCATTTACATAAAGAGATAAACATAAAAGAAATAACTTGTTTGTAGATGATAAGTCGAAGGTGGCGCATGGGGTGCTATTCCGCAAGGGTAAAAGACGTTTCGTAGTTGGCGCGAAACGCGAAGTGATTCTCTCTGCAGGTGCGATACAGTCGCCGAAATTATTGATGCTATCGGGAATTGGGATGAAGCATCATCTCGAGAAAATGAACATATCTGTGGTGTATCATGCACCCGGTGTAGGACAAAATCTTCAAGATCATGTGGGGATGGGCGGGATAATCTATATCATCGATCCTCCGCACAACATACCAGAACGGAACAAATTCAGTATGAAACGATCTGAAGTTAGAAAATTGAGAAACATCCGAAAAATGTTGTTGAACAATTCTAGTCCTCTCTACACGACAGCATACAGTGCTGGAATGGCGTTTTTCAATACAAAGTAAGCGATATATATCGTGCATGTGGGAAGATCTCGTTTGCCTACATCTCATTTACTTACAGATCGACAAAGGACCCCGCACTATCCTTATCGGAAATGGGGTTCCGCGGATTTGGCTATAACTTTGCCAATTTGTTATTTAAGCCATACTGATGAAAAGTTATCAAGGTCACAACTTAATCCTATGAGCCATTTTCAATGTAGAGTCGCTCGAATGTCTGTAATAGTATGTATCTGTAATAGTATGATGTTCTATATGCATATCATTCTTCTACTCTTAGCGTTTCTCAGGATTAACGTCGGAGACCTATCTGGAATCTGAACCTTTTTAGTAAGTGGATATATACAGGGTGTCTAAAAATTAATGGTTAAACACTCGTCAACGGTTCTCATCTCATATCAGTACTATATGATAGTCACGTGGGTAGTCATGTGAGAGCCGAACATATTCGAGTCACGACAAAACTAGTCGAAGTCAGTAGACACCCTCTTGCCGCGATTATTACCTATCCCTCGTAGAAAGGCTCCATCTATATGTCGTTGATTTGAACAAGTCCACGACGTTAATCCTGAAAAACGCTAAGAATAGAAAAATGACATCCCAGGTAACAAGGTGACGTAAAGTGACATCTTAATGACATGTTATTAATGCTAAAGATGTTATTAAGACGTCATTTGACATCATCTTGCTACCTAGGATGCATATAGAAAATCATACTATTACAGACATTCGAGCGACTCTACATTGAAAATGGCTCATAGGATTAAGTTGTGACCTTGATAACTTTTCATCAGTATGGCTTAAATAACAAATTGGCAAAGTTATAGCCAAATCCGCGGAACCCCATTTCCGATAAGGATAGTGCGGGGTCCTTTATTTAACTTATCAATCTTTAATTATAGCGGAATAAGGTTTAAATTGAATTACAAACTATATTTAAAAAATACAATTCCTTTTATGACAATAATTAATTTGTTCAAAATAATCTTTATGCTGCAGATATGCAGACAGGATCGATTATCCGGACGTACAGCTGATGTTCTCGGCTTTCTCAGATTATGGAATTCTCGCAGCAAATTTATATGGGGTTGAGTCAAGCACCGTCACTGGATTGTATGAAAATATCACAGAAGATACTCAAGCTTTCGGAATTTTTCCGATTCTTTTAAGACCACGCAGCAGAGGCTTCGTCGAGCTAAAATCAGCTGATCCGGATGAAGCTCCCGCTATTGTTCCAAATTATTTCGAGGACTCACGTGATCTCCAAGTTCTAGTACGTAATTATCATCTTTTTAGTTGCAAAACGGCACAATAGCTGCTTTCAATTAGTGACTAATTAGTTCTTGGCAATAGTGATAAGACCAATTGGTGTACGAGTGAAATATTTAATTTATAAACATTTGCTTTAGTTTGCTCACGATAAACGCGAATCGATAAGACAGAGTTTCGTGCGAATTACAAATGAAAAACAGGATAATAAATTGTAATTAAAGATAATCCCAATTATAAACAGAATTTCTAAAAAAATAAATCTCATTAAGTCAATATTGAGCCGTGTAGTACTGACTTTTTCGAGAATTAAAATAATTATCAATATTAAAAATAAATAGTTGAGAAGGTTTTGGTAAAAATGTGTTGTAGGGACTTGAAAGATGATTATACTAATTTCATAGGTAGAAAGCGTGAGATTTATGGAAAGGATGAGACGTACTCGTCTTATGCAGAAGTTAAATGCTCGACCAAATCCAAATCTGATACCAGGATGTTCGCAGTTTGATAGCTCGTCAGACAAATATTGGGCTTGCTACGCACGTCATTTCACATCGACAGTATATCATCCGGTTGGTACCTGTAAGATGGGCCTCGCCAGCGATTTCTACGCCGTCGTTGATGCTAGATTAAGAGTTCATGGGATCGCAAAGCTACGAGTGATCGACGCTTCGATCATGCCGCATATAGTTTCAGGGAATATTAACGCACCAACGATTATGATTGCAGAGAAAGGTGCTGATATGATAAAGGAAGATTGGCAATCCTGATTCGACACATGCTAAAGATTGCGTTTCGCAAACGATCGATGCAGGCTATCGCCATCTTTTATGTTACTGTATGTATGTATAATCGGTACATTTGTAATAATCGACCATAAAAAAATTATTTTTAATTGTGCTTCTCAATTTTGATAACAACTCTAATAGAATTATACAATCATCATGATTGGCATTTGTTTATAAACATAAGAAAACGTTTATAAATATAGAAATTATTATTTGCAAAGTGTTTACTTTCGTTACAGAACACTAATTATAATTTATAGTATAAGAAGTATAAATTATAAAATAAATTTCCTTGTATCCACTGTACAAGATCTTCAGTAGATTATATGCCCACATATCGCGCTATTCGTACATACGCGCGCGTACTCTTAATTATATTTCTATTGAGTTTAACTCTTAACTGTGCGCGCCGTGGCACTGAGTGCCGCAAAATTTGTTTTTCTGAAAAATCATGGATAAAATGCAGGTCTTTTTTTTATTACCGACCTTCGATATTTCTCATTTAACGTTAAATTCTAATATTATATTTTATTATAAATATATTTTACTTGCTTTTATGATGATTGTCCAATTATTTATCCAATTATTATAACTCTTAAATAATAAATTTGTGATGCGGCACTCAGTGTCGCGTGCGCCCGCTAACGCCGAGAGGCGCGCCCGGTTATGGGTTACTTAAGTTAACTTACTTATCAAGATATTTAAGAGGTCCGCGACTTTTTGTATATAAAACATATAAAATATTACATTACAATACACAGAAGTTTGCTCATGCGAGCATGATAAATGCACATCATGTTAAAATATGTACAGCAAATATTTAATTTTTGATAATTGAATTGATAATGACGAAAAATATGATAATCTACGATGAATATTGATGTAATTACACAATTTAAAAAATAAAAGATACATCGTGTCAATATGATGACGTAAATAGAAGAATAAAAATGACTTTTATCTCAATTCTAAAAATAATTATAAAATTATCATCGTATTTAGATGTATTATAAAAGAAAAGAATATGTATTTAAATATTGGAATATATAATATTTGAGAAATTTAAATGTCACTTAAATGTCATTTAAATGTAACGAAATATTCTTAAAGCTTTTTGCATCTATCATTTATGATAATTTCTTATATTCTTTGTATTCTCGAAAAATATTATTGGATAATGGGACAAGACAAATTTAAGCGATCTAAATTTACTTTGATGTTTGGATATGCCCTTCCGGATATGTATCTTCAAAATATCCTAAGTTATTCTCCGATAATTTTGAATTAACGATGGCCCTTAATAATGACATATCGTTGCACGTTGGCTATAGCCATTAAAATGTGAATACGTATTATTTCAAATTCGTATGTGCGTATTTACTTTCCAATTATAATATGTAATGACGTGTGATCCATGTATACAAGTGCATGATACGTGTTGTTGAATCGAGACTTTTTCTTTCACCGCACATATATGTGGTCTTTTGGTGCTTCTTCATATATCTGAAATATAAATAGCGACAGAGGGTTCATTTTCTATCTATAAACCAGTATAAATTCTTCGTCTACGGTATCTGCGCAGGATAATAATAAGAAGGTAGTGGAGCCCCGTAATATCATCCAAAAGTATCGTCACGTTCGAGGTAAAATTTTTTATTCAAATAAAAAGAACAAAATGCGAGATATAAAATACACTAGCACTATTTACATTATATCTTGTTACAAATTACTCATAAACGCGTTATTATATGCTTCATTAAATGAAATTATTGCATATTATAGCAGAGTGCTTAAGATTCGCGAATCAAAATAATACAGCAAAAAAGTTCGTAAAAATGAGTTATAAAGTATACCATTTATCATTTCAAATAGTAATTTTTGTGATAAAAACGATTAAAACTTTCTTATTATAAAAATTACGGTTAAATGACGTATCTATTTATAAGTCATGTGTCGATCGTAATCGTATTCTATATAACTGGCCAATTTTTAATCTTCATGTCTCAAAAACTACTGCTCGGAAGTTCAAGCTAAAAACGACAAATACTCTCAATTTATTTTTTCTGAACTTTTTTGTTGTATTTTGATTAGTAATATTTTGATTCGTGAATTTTGAGACACTTTATATGACACTAAAACACAGAATGTTGATGCAATTTTTAAAATGAGAAAGTTTTTAGCATTCGTTTACCAAACTACATCATGATTGCTTACTGCAATAAATCTTCAACGAGAGAGAGAGAGAACAAGCGATTTATTTCTTTATTAGTCCAATGAAATTTCATTTATATTTTCTGAATTTAGCATAAATCTGACCGAGTTATGTAAATACAATGAACGTAATTTCAAGATTCAGACTCATCTTTTGTAGTAATTTTTAACTACTTTAATGTACCGCGTATACTCTCTCTCTCTCTCTCTCTCTCTCTCTCTCTCTCTCTCTCTCTCTCTCTCATTTTTCTCTCGATAAAAGAAATTCTTTAATGATTCGCCGGATGAACAAGATGTTTAATTCGTTCCTGGCTTCCTCAAAGCTTGATCACTCGGTCGTAAATCCTCAAAGAGTAAATCCTAAATGCATTAATCCACGCGGTGTGAATCCTGCTTGAAGCTGAGACGAAGACTCGGACGATGACGTCACACCACGTGTGTTTTCTTCGTCAACGAATGTCAGACCCCACGCAATGTGTTTCTCGATTAGTGCATAGTGTGGTCGTGGTTATGCTGTCCTTTTTGGCTGTGCCAAACGGTAGGTGTTGAGATCATGATCCTATTGCGAATTCGAGACGCTCCGAATCAATTGTGTAAAATGATCTGTAGTCCTGGTGATAAGATAAATCGATTGGTGCTTACGTATTCTGTATCGTTGTACAAACGTCGTCGAAATGTCGATTACCACGAAATGTTAAGGCACATTTTTATCCAGATCTCAGGTAATATTTGGAAAAAGATCAAAAGTCAAAGAGAGTTATATTTCAAAATACCTCTTACATTAAGATATATCTTTTAGAGATATATATAACGTAGAGAGATTCGCGAAAGTTTTGAAACTTTCTTAAAAGAACCTGCTTTGTAGCTCTTTATGCAATAATTTGTTGAAACAAATATCTTTGGCCTAAATATAGTGAAACCGATAACTATGCGATCATCGTAATCACGTAAACAATTCGTTTCTATAGTAGTGAATAAAAAAAACTTGAATAAAAGAAAATTTTAATAAAAATTTCAATAAACTTTCTCGAGTTCTTTCATGTCTAGTAAAATTAAAATTGTGATTTAGAATGGACAGTTGTCTTTGCCTTATCTCTGTCATATGTGTACAATGTCTACACCTGTTAATGTATAATAGTTCAACGAAATTTCACTTGCTCTGCGTTTGCAGATGGAGAAATTCTACGGGTATTTCGCATATATGATGTATTCGTCATGTCGTATTGGATATATTGCGCATACTCTTCGATGATAAAAATTGTGGCAAAAATTTGTCATAAACAAGCAATAACGCACTTTTACATGGAACTAAACGCACACGGAAAAAATAGATTCGCTCATTCAACAAAAATATAGCTTGTTGCACGAGTTCAACGTCTGTAACTAATTGTAAAATTTTCAATAAAAAAATTATGTCTGTAAGCAGTTATCAGTATGCTTATGTCATAGAATAAACTCATCTTCATAATTTAATACTGTAACAAATTAGTTTAATTGAAATAACTAATTTACGCAGTGCACCTACGCAACTCGTCATGTTTTCTATTGCATTGTTGAAAGGTAGCCGGAAGCATATGTGGTTCTTGATCGACTTTGCTCATGCATTTATTCATTTACCATTATATCTCATATTTATAATTATATAATAATCTACTACTGGCTAACTGGATTCTTGAAGAGAAGAAAAAGAAATACGTGGCTATTGTATATAAAGTGGTCATCTATTTCGACATCACTTCCTTTCATTATAATAGGCCATCTTGGATCGGTATATAGGCACTTGCATTTGCATCAATAAACCTTCTTCGCGAAAATTAAAGTTCACTCAATTTCAATGTGCCCTGTGTTTCATATGTCCAAAGCCTATATGACTTGAAATACTACAATTAAATTAAGTTAGGTTCTAATCTTGCGACCCGCGACCCGCATTCTGCGACCCGCATTCTGCGTGTTATGAAAATCCGGCTTAATACGTTTGAAATAATAATACGTTAGTAATAATAATTTAAAAATTACATTCTTTTTAATTTTAATAAAAATGAAAATATGTATTCATCGAAATTTGTTGTCTTAATTTACTTGAATTGATAAAACTAATTCTTTGCTACAATGAAGATTGCTAATGTAAGTTTCTTCATCATAGTAGGAAAAATATACACTATCTTAGCTAGCATATTTTGTTACAAATTTCAATCTTTATAATAAATTCATTTTTGCAGAAAGTTATCTTTGCCGTATTAACAAATTTGCTATGATATTACTACAAATATTGGTTACAATCGCTAATTTAATTCAGCTGCATAACTTTGCTACTTTAATATAGAAAACTGGCAATCCCTATATTATGGCTGTAGATTTGCTAAATTAGCGAAGATTTTAATTGTTTTAGCAAATCTTTTTTTCCGTGCAGTATTATGTATAATCTTTTAGTAAATAAGTAATATTAAAAAGCTAATTATATTGTATATGTTTGATTTAACAATTTCAATATAACAATTACATGGAAAGAATTTTCTCTTAGAATTTATCCTGAAAATCGTAACAATCGTGGAACAAAATGATAATTCAAAGAATTTTATGTGATTTTCTCTGATATATTTCCACAATAAAGTATAAAAAAAGTTTAATTTATTTTACTAAAAGACATAGTAAAATTTCACAATAATTTTAAAATATGTTTACAATATTTATAATATTTTCAACCTGACTTAGTCGTTTGTAAAAATTTTATCATGCGGGATTGTAATTGCTTCATTATATCCGATTATCTTTACTGATTAACAACATTAAAATCGCTCACTATGATGAATAATACGTGTTACTGCCGATAAATCAATGCAACGGAATTTACTTTCTTATATTTAAAAAACAACACAGAATAGAATAAAAGGCACAGCATTACGAGATCGTTCACCGAGCCTAACCTTAAGTTCGAAGACGAAAGTAATTAAAAAATGTATTTTAACAGTACAGTATTTTAGTTGAATGTCAAAATTAATTAAGGAATCCTGATAATTCCTGAAAGTTATATATGCTAAAATGTAATAAAATAATGGCAATTGATCTGTATCAAAATTTAATGTGTAAATTTCACGAAACATTTTGTAAATATTTTGCATTAAAACAATTTACAATGTGCATGTTAATTTTTATTATGTAGTTTATAATGTAATTTTATTACGTAGTTTAGTAATATGTTTTTACGATAATATTGAATAGGTTACCTAATTATTCCACGTTTATCACTAAACAATGGTAAAATTGGTAACGAATTTTGTGATAGACTATAATGAAAAATTCTCTTCGTGTAGGCTAACAGGAGATGGTAAGTAATGCATGAATTTGTTTGAAATTATATATATTTCGTAGAGTAATAGAGTTACATATATAAATAAGAATATTTTAAGTTCTTATGTAATTCTACAAGTTAGAATATTTCGGCTCATATATTTGAATCATCTTCAGCAAAATCGTATAAAATCGCAAAGTTTTTATGTTTCTCAGATTGTATGTATTACACGAGTAAGTATAATTTCAAAGATAGATGATGTCTAGAATATATTGACCATGACGGTTTCAAGACACACGGGTGTCTTATTGTTAGAGTCTCGACATAGAATAATTTCAGAGATCACAACATAAGTAATATTTACAAATAAAATTGTATTGCAATCAAAATAACAGTCAATAGATAAAAAAATGCAATAAATTATTTAATGAATATAAAGTTAAAAAACAGTCAAATGTAGAACTATGTAATAAATTAAGGACATTATGAAAAGTTCCAAACAGATCGAAATCAAGATGTTCAAATGTCTTTTAGATAGGTCCTATTAGCTGAGTTGTCATATCATATTTATTCGTTTCGGAAGACATTATCTATTTGTCATATTTAATGATTATAAAAATTTCCTTTTCACAATAATGAGAATTACATTTTAAAACGACGGTCGATGTCCATGTAAAGACAACTAATTACTATCTATAATAATTATCATATAATTATATAGTTATAGATTCAATATTTTGTATTATATCAGACAAAATTGAAAACAATGCCAGGGTTACCGATATAAACGCGGGATAATTAAGTTTATTGCAAAATACGCGCTTATTATATTGTCGACGTATGTCATTGTTTTCAATGGTATTCTCGTAAATCTTATAATCGACGTTTCGTTCCTCTCGTCCAAGTGTTTAACTGACATGTGTCGAAACTCCGTTGCAATCATTTTCAAACGATTATATATTCTTTCATTAATGAACACGATATAAAATCTGTATTTTAGTAACGTGGTACACGATAATGATCGAACTAATGATTGACTCGTGTCCGACTTGTCTTCTAAAAGTAATATAGTAGCATAAAATGCGTTAACGTAAAAAAAGAGATATACACGCGAGACGTAGGTAACCACATATGCACGTGCGTGTAGATGACATAACAATTATTAAATAGTAAAATTTATGTAAATTCAAATATATATATATGTATGTAACATACAAACGCTATAATTAATTATATTATCATTTATCTCCTTGTAATTTACTCAATTCACAGATAATATTAGTCTTTAAATTGCAGACATGCGGTGGTACTTCCTCTGGTTAATCTTGGTGCATCATGTTATAGCTACTCCAGTCAAAGCACATCAGGTAAGCAAGAGATAGTTATAGGTATTCTTTTACAATATCGAAAATGTTTTAACTTATGGTAATAATATATTAAGTTCAACAAAAAGCTTCGTTTCTTTTTTTTGTAATGAGATATCTATAATTCACCGTTTTAAACAATCGAAAAATCTGATTAAATCTACTGATATACTTTAGCGCTTTTAATTTTGTTGCATCATATTCCATGTAACTACCAAAAGCAATTGTAAACCACAGACTACAGCGCAAAAGAGAAAAGTAGATGTAAAATAGAAATAATAGAATTGCTAAATTCTCATACAGATTTGAAATGCTCATATTATTATATTAATATGAATAATGTTTAAATAAACATTTTTGAAATGAGAAAAAAGTGAAAAGTGAGAGAAAAGTGACGTATCACTCGAATATTTTCGTGGTGTATATGCGTCGAGTATCTTTTTCCGCAACTCGAGGAAATTGTGATATCGAATAAGAAAAACACTATCATGAATCTAGCAGCTGCGAGTAAGAAATTTTACAATAAACTTTGCGATGATTCAAACAGCGTAATTATCTACAGAAATGCGAACAGTAACATTTTGATTAAGATTAATATAAAAATGTAAAGTTTGTAATACAAATATATTACAAATCTGCGTGAAAACATCTTCCTTATACGTTGAGTGTAGGCATTAACGGATACTAAATAACTGATTATATTAATTCCTCAAAGAAATTCCCTTTATCACGAGTTTTACTCGTGATAATTTTAATGTATAGAGCTTTGATACATATGTACTTCGTATTAGAAGAAAGCGTGCACAGTATTCGAAATGGTAATACTCTAGATCAGGGGACCCCCTCCAATGACCTTGACCGTGACATATGTCAAGGTCATGACCCTGAGTGACCTGCAACAAGTTTTAGCCTCAATGAGACATTATTTTTTTTAAACTTCTTTTG
The DNA here is from genome assembly GCF_001594055.1 of Mycetomoellerius zeteki. Classification (NCBI taxonomy): domain Eukaryota; kingdom Metazoa; phylum Arthropoda; class Insecta; order Hymenoptera; family Formicidae; genus Mycetomoellerius; species Mycetomoellerius zeteki. Next base: position 6,723 of record NW_017257469.1, on the reverse strand, counting down.
TTAATAACTTTTTAACGAATAACAAGCGACGGCTAAAACTTGTTGGAGGTCACTCAGAGTCATGACTTTGATAACATATGTCAAGATTAAGGTCATTGGGGGGGGTCCCCTGATCTGGAGTATTATCACGAAATCTATTATTTATACCCGTTTAAAGCAAATGTTATTATCTTAAGCCGATTCAAGCAAGCAGCGACTATGCGACCAATGAATGTTGCTCGTGCCAGTTCGAGGATACGCCATACATGAGCAGTGTCTGTGGTGTTAACTCTTTTATGACTTTGGTTCAACATGTAATGTCCTCTAGATGTGACATTGCTGACCCTTGTCGACGATTGGGCAGAGATGAAGCACCAAGCGAAAATGAATGGTAAGAGATTCACAAAATTTATATATACAGCGCTAGAGTACTTCTTCTATACTCGTATGTATTTTATGCTATTCTATATTATGGAAGATCAACTATGTCTTCAGGTTCGACTTTATAATTGTCGGCGCAGGTGTGGCCGGACCAATAATCGCGAGAAGATTGAGCGACATTTCATGGCGAAAAGTTTTGCTCATCGAAGCTGGCCCTGAAGAACCTACTACAACAGCTATACCAGTTTTTGCGTTCAGTGCCATAAATACGTCTCTCGATTGGAACTTTAAAACGGAACCAACATTATCGCATCCTACTGCCTGTTTGGGTATTAAATATCTTGTATTGTATAACAATTGTTCCGCCGTAACATTATTTACTCACAAAAATGTATCTATCTTAATTTTTAGATACTTTAGCCAAATTGTTTCCGTTAAATTGTCGTTAAATAGCCTATAATAATGAAACAAACAATTCAATGTGGCAATTTTTCCAATTTTTCAAAAGTCTCAGATCAAAATCGGAATTATTAAATAAACAGAATTTAAATCTTAATATACAATCTTAGATGAAAATTTCTGCTACAAAAACAAAACCTTAATAAATTAATGTCATGATTATGCTTTTTAGCAATGGGTGGCGTCTGCACTTGGCCGAGAGGCAAAATGATAGCTGGAACCGGCGCTTTGCACGGTATGATGTACGTGCGAGGACATCCTGAAATCTACAATCAGTGGGCAAGAGAGGGTAACTTGGGTTGGTCCTATGACGAGATCAGTCATTATTTTGAACGGGTGGAGAATCTGATCGATCCAACAATCGTGTCGGACAAACCTAGAAGTTTGAAGCAAAGCGGCGCGATAAATATTGAATACTATCCACACAAGCCGGACTTTGTAAACGTACTGTTGACAGCCGCCGGCGAACTGGGTTACAGAACCTCCCAATTGAAAGAATATAATCAAACTGGCTTCATGATCGCGCCGATGACAGTTAAGAACGGTATGCGTCTCACAACTTCGAGAGCATATTTAAGACCTGTTCATGATCGCAAGAATCTGCGAGTGCTAACAAACGCGCAAGTTACCAAGATCTTGATTAGTCCGTGGGAACAGAAGGCTTACGGCGTGGAACTGGTGGATAAGAATGGCAATAAGAAGGTGGTGAAATGCGATAAGGAGGTAATCTTAACAGCCGGTACTATCGGCTCACCGCACATTCTTATGAATTCTGGCATAGGACCCAAAAAAGATCTCGCCAAGTTCGGTATTAAAGTATACAAAGACCTGCCGGTTGGTAAGAATCTGCACAATCACGTGTCCGTGGAGGTGCCGATGAGCATCAAAGACATTCCATACGAGATCGTGACCATGGACGCCGTAAATCAATATTTGAAGAATAAGACGGGACCATTGGCCAGCACCGGTATCACTCAAGTTACCGCTTTCCTCGAAAGCAGTTATGCAATCAACGGCGTGCCGGATATCCAAGTCTTCTTCGACGGTTTCACTTCCACTTGTCCAAAGACTGGTTTAATCAATGAGTGCACCAACGGTAAGTTCCAGTCTGATTGCCCGGACAGAAGAAAGATCATAGCGAGACCTACGGTGGTTTGTGCGGAGAGTCGAGGCGACTTAAAACTCCGCTCAAATAATCCTTTGGATCCACCGTTGATATATCCAAATTACTTCACAAACGAGAAGGATTTGATGATTCTACTCGAAGGTATCAAAAAGGTTAGCAAACTTGTTGACACCCATACTATGAAGAAATGGGATCTTCGTTTGGAACAAGTGAGAAGTCCATTGTGTAGCGAGTAAGTAATAATTCGTATAGGAAAGTTTTCATACAATTATGATATACTCGTAGTTTTAATCCTGATTCTCTAATAAGTTTACAGTAGACTTTTTTTTAATAAAAATATAGAAATATTAATAATTTTTGAGATGCCAACAATTAAAAACGAATTATAATATTTTCATGTAATATTCCAAAAGTTTAAAAAAAAACCATTTTTCGTGAATTTCTATTAGTTTTCTTTACTAAGTTTTTCTTTATTAGCTATCATTTCGGCACGGACGCTTTCTGGATGTGTCAAATAAGAACAGAAACTGGACCGGAAAATCATCAATCTGGAACATGCAAGTTGGGACCAAGTACTGATCCAAGTGCAGTAATAGATTCGCAACTTCGAATACATGGTATATCGAATATCCGCGTTGCCGATGCTTCCATTTTTCCCAATGTACCAAACTCAAATCCCATTGCCGGAATCATGATGGTGGCTGAAAAGGCAGCCGATATGATTAAAAATACTTGGTCATAAAAATTTTATTTTAAATGTATACGTTTTGATATATTAGATGTATAATAATAAAAGTGGCGTGTATATGTGTGTATATACAGGGTGTTTCCAAATTAAATCGCAAAACTTCGGGAGCGTGTAGAGGAGTAAAAAACTAAGAAAAAAAGTCCTATAGACATATGCTCGTTTTTGCTCCGTTTCAGAGAAATCGAAAAAAAATGTTTACATTTCTTGCCATATCTAGCACCGACATATTTGATTACATTTTCCACTTTCTGTTATGAATTTGTCAGTCGCTCTTTGAAAGCCTTTAACAGTAGATGAATTTTGTCTTTTGCAATATGCCGCGTACGTATTCTAATAGTGAATATGCTGATATGGTTTTTGTATACGGTTTCTGCAACGGTAATGCTTTAAAGGCGGTGCGAGAATATGCACGACGATTTCCAAACAGAAGAGTGCCAAACCGAAGAGTGTTTATGTTGACATTTAATAGATTGCGAGAGACTGGAACATTTTCAATTCGACAAGAAAACAACCGATTTCAAGCAGCGTTACGAAGAGATTTGCAGGCAGGGAATCGTATTTTACAACATTTTGACAATCATCCTGAGACCAGCGTTCGGAATGCGTCGGCTGTATTGGGAGTGTCACCACAAACAATTTGGCGAACTGTAAAAGGAGATAATCGCTATCCCTACCACATTCAAAAAGTGCAAAATTTATTACCTCAAGATCATTGGAACAGATTGAACTTTTGTAACTGGTACCTTCAGACATGCCACAATGATATTTTATTTCCATCTAAAATAATGTGGTCAGATGAGGC
>NW_017257469.1:0-2407 GCF_001594055.1 Mycetomoellerius zeteki | reverse complement strand
TACAGGGTGTTTCCAAATTAAATGGCAAAACTTCGGGAGCGTGTAGAGGAGTAAAAAACTAAGAAAAAAAGTCCTATAGACATATGCTCCTTTTTGCTTTGTTTCGCAGGAAATCACGAAAAAAGAAAAAAATATATTTAATTTATTATTTTAATTATTTTATTTATAAACTTTTTAATGAAGATTTTGTTCGAAATGTGCACCTCTTGCAGCAATACAAGCATTGCATCTGTCAAACACGGCTCTTGTAGCAGCCAGGCACTGTTCTTGCGATATTCTGTTCGCTGCAGCTACGATACGATTTCTCAAATGTTGCTCTGATTGAATAGGCGAAGAATAAACTTCTTGCTTCAGAGTACCCCATGCATAGAAATCTAATGGCGTTAAGTCGGGCGAACGAGTTGCCCAATGTACTGCTCCTCCACGTCCAATCCATCGTTGTGGGAATTTTCTATCTAACCAGGTTCTAGCGACTCTGCTGTAATGAGCAGGGCATCCATCTAATTGAAACCACATTTCAGTACGTTGTTGTAATGGGATGTTTTCTAAATAGTCAGAAAATTCATTCTCCAAGAAATTTAGAAAACGGTCCCCATTTAATCTTGCAGGTAAAAAAAACATTTTTTTTCGATTTCTCTGAAACGGAGCAAAAACGAGCATATGTCTATAGGACTTTTTTTCTTAGTTTTTTACTCCTCTACACGCTCCCGAAGTTTTGCCATTTAATTTGGAAACACCCTGTATATATATAAACACACATACTTGCACAGAGGAGACAAAGAGAGAGAGGAGGAGAGAGGAGGGGGAGGAGGAGGAGGAGAGAGATATAGTATGCTTTCCAACAAGCAACACAGTGCCACACAGTGATGTTTAACATTAGCAAACAATAAGGATGTAATGATCCATTGTGTCACATCCACATGTCATTTGTATCGCTTGTTGGAAGGCACACATTATCTATTCAAAATTTTCAATTTTGTGACAATAAGTTTTTCAAGGCAAATGTATTTTTATAATAAAACTTTGATTGAATTATTGTAAATTAAAAATATAAGAGTTTTGCGCAGAACAAATAATACGCATCACTTATCGTGCCAATTTCTCATCGTCATTGGTATTTTAGTTTCTCGTTATTCATATTGACAAGAATCCAAAGACAATTATTTGTTTATTTAAACTATTGTATAAATACTATGAATAAAATATTATCAAAGTTATCTATTACTTTTATAAATAATTTCTTTAATAACGTACCAATAATGTACCCAAACATAATTTAATACTGAACATATGTAAATAATTAATGCGTATGTTTAATGAAAAAATTTGTATTTTTTTGTAGACAAGATAATAGTTGATTAATAGTTGGATAAAGATCAGTTGGACAAGGTATGAAAGTCCGACAGTATTATAAGATTAATTGCATGTTGCATATATGATATTTAGAATGATTATAAGTAGGGTTGGCAAGTAACGCGTTATTTGTAACGTCGTTACCGTTATAAGTTACTTTTTTCGGTAACGATTGGGTAACGACGTTACATTTTCTTCTGAGTAACGTTCATGATAACGCAGTTACATTTTTGGGGTAATGGTAACGATTTCACTAGTTACTTTTATCGTTACTCTATTTCTATTTACATAAAAGTTTTAATCGTAACTAGAGCGTATATACATTTATATATATTTATTATAGTTTTTGAGTTTTATTTCTCTAGTAAAAAATAAAATTCTGACATCTTTTTTGTATTTACCGCAGGAATTTAATTACGTATATAATGGCGTTTTTTATTGGCAGATTTCAGTGCACTTTAAAGCCGCTGTACAATCGACGTAAAGATGTATGATTAATAAAAATATAGAAACGAGCTAAACCGCGAAATTCTCAATACATTTTATTATGTAATTTGATAAAATATATTTTAGGCACTTCATCAATTGAGATATCTCATTTTTACATTTAGAGTTGTGTACAACGGCTTCAATGTGCACTGAGTGCGCATAATGAAAATACTATAATATTCTATTAGTGTCAAGAAAAGAAAGTAACGAAAAAGTAACGACTCGTTACGTTTTGAAAAACGGTAACGGTAACGAGTTACTTTTTAGGAAAAAAGAACGATAACGGTAACAAGTTATTTTTATAAGGTAACGTTGCCAACCCTGATTATAAGGTACATATTGTATAATTTATAATATTTGTGATATAAGTATTATTAATGAAAGAAGAAGAGAAAGAGAGAAAAGAAGGGGGAAAAAGAGAGGGAGGGAAGGAAGGAAATAGGGGAGGGGGAGAGAGAGAAAGAATTACTCTTTCTCTTTTAACTCTTTGCAACACTAGCATCATGAGGTGCCACCTTTTCTATAATCATTTTCTGCAGGGTTGTGCATCTACGTGTAAACTATA